>NC_139944.1:10430911-10460911 GCF_963454915.1 Gymnoscopelus microlampas
CACAGAGGTTTCCAATGTTGACAGCAATAGAAGAAGAATGAGTTGAGGAAACTCCTCCCAACTTCCTGTTAGAGAAGAAAAAAACACATCAAGATGTCAACAAACAAAAGACACGCGCACGGCACGCATGCGGCATGCACACGTCCAACCACATGCCCACACATGGAACGCACCCTTCCATGAATACAAAGGGACTGACACAATGTGCGTGCGTGTGTGTGTGTGTGTGTGTGTGTGTGTGTGTGTGTGTGTGTTGTTTGTACTTTTGAGGACCAAATGTCCCCACAAATGTTGTAGAATATGAGAAACAGACGTTGAGAGGACCATTTTCCTGGTCCTCACAGGAACCACTGGAAAATAGCTGATTTACAAGCTCATAACACGAACACATTGGCTTGTTTGGCTTTTTTTTATGGCATTCATAAAATCACTGTCTTAAAATGTTGATGTCCTCACAAGTATAGTAATGCAAACCGTGTGTGTGTGTGTGTGTGTGTGTGTGTGTGTGTGTGTGTGTGTGTGTGTGTGTGTGTGTGTGTGTGTGTGTGTGTGTGTGTGTGTGTGTGTGTGTGTGTGCGTGCGCGTGCGCGTGCGTGTGCGTGTGTGCTGCGTTAGTGTGTGACTCAACCTGACAGACTGGCCCTGCATGCATTAGTGAATGAAACACATGGTGAGAAACTCTGCAATATGTACAGCATTTATATAGCACCAAAAGCTTTGTACAATGTGCAGTACATTCACCCATTCACATACACACGCACACGCACACGCGCACGCGCACACGCACACGCACACGCACACGCACACACACACACACACAGTTTAACAATTTATTTATGTCCACACACAGGGAAAGCATACAGGGACACAAATATTTTAGGCGCAGTAAAGGTTACATTCACAAACTCATAGATATACAGTATATCCTCATGATACAACATGCATGTCACTCATCATATGTCCTCATGATACAACATGCATGTCACTCATCATATGTGCTCATGATACAACACGCATGTCACTCAGCACTCCAAGTAGCAGCGGCTCCTCCACATATGGCAGCAGAGACAGCACAATACTTTGCCAGCCTTTCTGCCTGGTCTTTGGGCATCCCTCCCACGTTGTCGAAACCCTCCAACAAACAGTCCGTGGGTATGTCCTAGGCTGGATCACCAGAGGAAACAAAGTTCTTAGTCTTGCACTGCTGCTTGGTGTTAAAGCGCTCTCTGTAGTTGTTCTCGTGGGCCTGGAAGTCCACCCATTGCTATTCCGACAGCGGACGGACCCACCGCGGGATGGCCGCCGGGTCTATTGCCTCTCTTCCCGGTAGCTGTTCACGGGAGGGGCCGTCGTCACGTAGCGTGGGCTGTTGGTAGAGTCCACCGGTGAAAAATGCCTTCTTGTATGCAAGCTACATAGTCCACAGAAATTGCAAATGCATCCACTGCACCTACTACATTAACGATGGTAGTTACAACGGGGCAGTTTAACGTCATGCCCAGGACATATTATACACTGACAGCGAAGGAAACCATATACAAGGCTACAACCTGCCCAGCAGTAGTCTTGCTCGAGTGTCTTGCTCAAGGACACTTCAACACAAAGCCACGAGGAGTCAGAACCGCAGCAACTACCTTCTGAGCCACTGGGTCTCTCAACCTTTCTGTCTGACTGTCTCTCAATCAATCAATCAATCAATCAATCAGTTTATCTAAATGTGGAAGCTGGTCTCCCATCATCCAATCTGGGAACCCATTCAGTAAAAAACAAACAAAAAAACAATATATGTTTCTATGTTTTTGCCTCTGGGGTCACAACCTCCTTTTTTGTGTAAAACAGGAACTTGGGCTTGGCTCCTCCCCTTCCTCCCGGGTGCTTCTGTGTTTATTCCTACTAACAACAACACTACATGTTTAAGGCAGTGGTGTGATATATTCCTACAACAAAACTACACGTTTCAGGCAGTGGTGCTGACAGAGTAACAGCGATTCCCCAACTTCACTGCCACAGTCAAGGAAGGCCATGTGACACATGAAGAAGGCATCCTCACTGTGTTCTGCAGGGGCACCGTAGAGAGAACGTCCTTACCATCTGCATCACTGCTCCACCTCTGACCATAACATCCTGCGAAGGGGTATAGAGAGCGAGAGCAGCTGAGAAAACCAGCGGATGCTCCCTACAGGGAGGCCGGAGCTTACTGGGTAGAGAGGACGTCTGGTAATCAAAAGGTCACCGGTTTAACCTCCCAGCCCACCCATGTCTGCCGAAGTGTCGCTGAGCAAGACACTTAACCCCTAACAGAAACTGAATTTCCCCCATGGGATTAAGAAAGGTCTTTCCTCTTCCTACCCCAACCCAAGGTGATTAAAAAGAAGGTACAGTCATCTACGTCATTGTCGCTATCCAGCAATTCCAGACAGCTGATAGCTGTGTCGCAAAACAACCTGTGATATGTCTTCTTTTATATATGAACTGACTAACTGACAAAGGTCCCAATCGTTCAGAAATTGTGTTTGTTCACAAGCTGGTCCAGCCGGCTGCCATAGACTACAATGTATTTCACCGAACTTCCGGATCTAGTTTGGCTCCCATGCACGTCAATAGCGCCTGCCTGGCCTGTGGACCGACTTCTATCGTAGCCTTGCCCCAACCATGAATTGCATGGACATGTACCACTCCTGCTGCATGAGCAGGGCCTCCAGCATCCCAAGAGACCCCTCCCATCCTTCCCACAGACTGTGTACCCGTCTCCCTTCCAGGTAAAGGTCATGCAGTATCAGGGCCCCGCTCCACAACACTCTGCAACAGTTTCTTCCCCCAGGGCAGCCAGTCAGGATATTCTCAACTCCCTGCTTGCCACATCCCTCAACATGAGGCCTAGGGGGGATCGCAAAATAGTGATTCTGATGTAATCTTATCCACAAATGTAATGTCAAATCTTTCTCAGAGAATTCTTTTTTTTTGGCATTTCCCTCACATTTTATTGAAAACTTGTGTATAATTTTGTATTATTATTTTGTGAGTGGCAAAAACAAACACGCAAACAATAGTGATAGATAGATAGATAGATTTTTAAATATTCTTTTTTTAGGTTTATTAACTGTTACACCCCTACTTGTGAGGCATATTGTCTGATAACCACTTGCATTATTGTTGTTTACACTGTCTATAGGATTTAGTTTTCTTGCTGTCTCTGCTTTATTGTTGTACACACTGAACCTGTAAAAAATGCCTTATCGCTCATAGGTATTCATATGTCAGAATGACGAATACAACAATTTGAACTTGAACTTGAACATGAACACACACACCCTGGGTTCATTGAACATGGGCCCAAGGAAGCAGAGTCCCTCCCAATGTACATAGAGGCAGATCCTATCTGTGTGTGTTTAACATAAGACTGTACAGTTGTGCGTTGCTAGTATATATTTGGCTAGGGAGTGGCGGGGCGGCAGTGGCCCAGTGGCTCTCTGGGAACCAAACCGGAAAGGTCCCCGGTTCGAATCCTGTCGGCTCCTCCCTGCTGGCTTGTGTGTCAAAGCATTCTGAACCCCTAAGCTCTCCTGATGAGCAGGTTGGTGCCTTGCATGGCCGCCTCCACCGTCGGTGTGTGAATGTATATTAGGAATGCATCATTTATTTATGATGTGATTCAGAGACACTGCCTTCAATAGGTTAAAGCACTGTTTCCCAAACTTTTTTTTGTTTTCATTTTTTTTATCTCACGATTTTTGTAACCCATTTTTTCACCCAGTGCCAATTGCCTAAGCTGTAATACTGGGCGCTACTCTCCCTCTGCCAGCCTGGGGAGAGCCCCGAACTGAGCTCATGCTTCCTTCAATGCATGAGGAGTGAGCAGGCAACTTTTTTTTATCATCTGACAGGGGGGAGTTTTCCCGGTAGGACGTAGCGCGTGGAAGGAACACATTATTCCAACCAGTTCCTTTCCCCTCAATCAGGCAGTATAGAATCCAGGATTACTGCATGTTTTTTGTGAGGGTACCTAGTACCTACCCTAGGGGACACGGGGAGAACATGCAAACTCCACACAGAAAGGCCCTTTTGCCAACCCCACTTAAGGTATGGGCACTGATTTTTATCCATTATGATGATTCAATGTTTGGAACTATACAGTATTGGAACTATTGGTCGCCCGACAGCAAGCGTTACTTCTACATACTTCTTGTTTAATGTTTTTTTTGGCAATTAATGATTGAATATTAAATATTATATGAATAGCCTTCATAAGTCTATGGGAGTGTCGGAACTCTCGCTGTCCAATATCTCTGATTGATCCTTAGCGCCAACCAAAATCTTCATCAATTGTGTATATCATCACTTCAAACCTAGTGAAAATAGCAGATCTACAAGCTCACAACACAAATGATGTGACACGTTGTGAGCTTGTTGATCTGCAATTTTTCCTTTTTGCTCGACATGACAGAAGTATAAAATATGGTATTGATATATGAAAAAACATAAAAAGATGAAATATGGATATACAAGGTAGACACGCACGCACGCACGCACGCACGCACGCACGCACGCACGCACGCACGCACACACACACACACACACACACACACACACACACACACACACACACACACACACACACACACACACACACAGCAGTACTGTAGGTTTGAGGTTAAGGATGTTATTTGTTCATAGCGGGCAGGTTGCCAAGGTAAAGTGTAACAATAATGTGAGTAACCGTCAAGGATGTAATACAGTGTTCAATGGTCTCTTTGTTACGCTGGCTCCATGCAATGACTGCACTGCTTGTGGCTATAAGGTTGAGGTTAAGGCAGTGGTTCTCAAATGTTTTCATGTCAACAACCCCCAAATTGATATTATGTATTTAGCCGCGGACCCCCATCTCAAAGATAGTTTGCGAGGGACATCCAGAATCAACGATTTTGGTTAAAAACGTTCGCTTTACAAACATATATCAAAAGATTTGCATACATTTTCACGATCTTTCAAAAATAGCAGATCTACAAGCTCATAGCGCGGGACTCGCTGCTACGCTATGAGCTTGTAGATCTGATATTTTTTAATAACAAAAGTATGAGGTTAAAAGTGGTTAAAATGATTGTGACGCTATATTAACTAATTTTGCTGGGGACCCCCTGGTACCCCCCCCCAAGGACCCCTGGGGGTCCCCGGACCCCACTTTGAGAACCAATGGGTTAAGGTTCTCAAAGCTCTTCATGGCAAGGAGGACCCCCAAATCAAATGTATTTGGCCGCAGACCCCCATTTGAAAGGATTTTGTGCCAGGCAGGGACCCCCCATTCAAAATGTGCGTTGTGACCTTGTAGATCGACAATTTCCAATACAGGGTTAACAGGTTAAACAGATTTTAATGGTATATTAACTAATATTGCTGGGGACCCCCCGGACCCCCCCTCAAGGACCCCTGGGGGTTCCCAGTACCCAATTTGGAAAACCATTGGGTTAGTTATAGGCTATTGGACCATCAGGTTAAGTAGAAACAGCATTTTGAATGAAGAAGGGCTTTTGTTCGTCCTCACAAAGATAGAAAGACAAACTGTGTGTGTGTGTGTGTGTGTGTGTGTGTGTGTGTGTGTGTGTGTGTGTGTGTGTGTGTGTGTGTGTGTGTGTGTGTGTGTGTGTACGCGCGCACACATGCACATGCGTGTGAGTGTGTGTGTGTGTGTGTGTGTGTGTGTGTGTGTGTGTGTGTGTGTGTGTGTGCGTGCGTGCGTGCGTGCGTGCGTGCGTGCGTGCGTGCGTGCGTGTGTGCGTGTGTGTGTTGGAGTACTTTTGAAAGTGACTTTCTTTAACTAGGCTATTTACGACCACATTGAGACTAGGTAATTGACTCGTAAATTAGCAATGGGTGGCGTTTCCTCCACCATCAACGTTTCTCTTCCTCCGTCTCTCCTTTCGCTTTGTTTTTCTCCTCGGCGCATTCTGTTTCTCTCTTTCTTTCTCTCCATGTCTCTGTCTATCTGTCTCTATCCGAATGACAGAAGGTAGGATGAGTAAGGGTTGTTAAAATGCGTTGTTTCTTTTGGTCCTTTTGTTTGTACTCCCTACAGTGAGCGACAAGGGCCATAAAACCACTCTGGGTTGGTGTGACATATGACAGGCTGGCAAGGGTAGAAGACAACCCCTGTCTCTACAGTTAAAATGGTGGAATGCCCCCTTTAACCTGCCGATTCTACAAAACATTTTGGATTGTGCATAATGTTACCGTATTACAACACTTAAAAAATAAGCTTATAATATCCACTCCTCTATAAAGAACCTTGGTGACACCTTTTAATGCAGCCTTCATATTCTTTTTTTGGGCCCCACTCCTTGAGGGTATTTTTTGTCACTGTATATTTGCATATACGTGAAATTTGTCCTCTGCATTTTACCCATCCTATAATCACTAGGAGCAGTGAGCAGCCATTGTGTGGCGCTCGGGGAGCAATTAAGGGTTATTGGTGCGTTCACACGGGCAGATAAAAAGATACACGCTACCATTAATTTTCAATGGAAGCCAGCGACATGAAGATACAAAGATACATCCGACGTTCGTAGCTGTAGCTCTAGCGACAAAGACACAAAGCTACAAAATCAAGTTGAGCTGGGTTCAACTTCCAGATACAAAGATACAAAACTACAACTGTAGCTCCGATGTCCGCACGTTTGATGACGTCAACGACCGCGTTGAGCAAGACAGATACAAAGCGACACAGCGACAAAGATACTCTGTGTTTTAGTATCTTTGTATCTGGCCCGTGTGAACGCACCATAAGAGTCTTTCACAGGGACACACATCAACGCATTGCTGGCCTGGCCTGGAATCGTACCTGGGACAACCATTGACAAACAGGTCTATTGTCAAAACCGGCTTTTTTTCATTCAAGACTTTAAGCTCCCTCTGAGAGACCTTGAGACCTTGAATACATGTGTATTACACTGCTTGGTTGAATGCTTGATTCTGATCAATCACTGGATTCAGCGGTGAATTAGCTCACTTTGCTAGGGTGGGATGGCTCAGGGTAGGGGACAGAGTACAGCAACTTGCAATGGGCCTTGTCTACAAGATACACTACACCACAAAGACACCTATGCACCTGTCAAACTACTTCAAATACGTCAATGACGTCCACAAAACACCAGAGGGAGCTCCAGAAATCACGTTCAACCCAGCCAAGGGGTTAAATTTGTTCAAGTGCTATGCCACACAAATGTGGAATGCCCTACCAACAGTTATGAAAACATGTGAATCCTTACTCTCCTTCAAAAAGAGCACTTACATGTGGCTGCAATTCGGAACTGGCCCGAATTTCTCAAAGCCTTTAAAATCCTCTCAACAGACCTTGTATTGAACTGTATTTCTCTGTGCTTGTCTTTGCAAACTGTCAATAAAGTATTCAATTAATCAATCAATCGGTCTAATCAAAGGCTCAGAGCACCTGGCTCATATCAACCTGCGCTACCTGATTTTTGCCATATCGTTCATTGCACTGCCATGCAAACAAACACGCAATGTCATGTACAGTTAAACAGCACACACTTTTTTTTAACATTTGAAGCTAATAAGGATAATTTATGGCATAGATTATCCCTTGTATTCATTTCATCCAGACTTGACTAGTGCGACTCCTTGTCCGCCGCTGCTTATTATAGGCGTCTTGCAGCTCATCCAAAACGCCACTGCCTCCTGCCTGGAAGCATGACCACATGACCACACTTTTGGCCTCATTCCACTGGCTTCAGAATTGATTTTAATATTTTAAAATGTTTGTTTTTACATGATGGTGATGATGATGATGATGATGGTGTGGGAATGTGACGAAAGCTGTTTCCCAGAAAGACTTTCCCATGAATAACAACACGACAATAATCTGTAAAACACAGATGTACCGTACGCGGGGAGAGTCTCTGAACAAACTGTCGTGCCAGTTCTTTCACAACAGCAGGCTGGCTGCAGCCTGACGCTAACCCAGCCAAAAACTGTGTCGTAAGTAACTTCCAAGGAAACTCCTCGTCTTCCTGACCCGGAACGGAGGCCTGGCCTCTCGCACCATACACCTAGTGTCACCAGTGATAAAATCCCCTCCCTCCCTCTTTTTTGTTTGTTTAACGTCTTAAACAATTATAAGAAGCATTACAGAAATGTGTATCCACTAAATGTAAAAAAATAATAATAGTGAAAATAAAAGATCTACAAGCTCGCAATGCATCACGTTGTGAGCATCGGCTATTTTCACTGTTTTGGAAATAGGGTGGGTGTGGTTTGCCCCTGACCTGACTCTGCCAGATGGAAGAAGCTTGCTTCACACTTTGTTTCACAACCTTTGTGAACTTGTGAACTCAACGATCAGGTTAGTCGGAGTCAGCTTAGTTTGCCCCCCCCCCATAATTTTTAAAAAAAAAATCTCCTGTCTCACCATACTCTAATGTTGGCAGTTATGGCTTAGGTGGATAGATGTATATATTTTTGTACATTTGGGTCCCAGGGAGAGAGAGACCAAAAATGCACCAACTTAGAGAGACGACGGTTTCTTGAGTCACCGTTTAAATAAGGGTTAAACAACCAAGATACATGTATGAATGATGAAGAACTTCCCAGAACTTCATCACACACAATCAGGGACGGAGAATGTGTGGACCGACGCCCACTGACGCAGTCGGAACCAATAGCACCCCCAGAGGGACATGACTCTGACCAACGGGCTCTGTGTAATGCCCACTAATTATGATCCGTTGTATGCCGAAAATAGACGATCAACAAGCTCATGCATTTGTGATGCGTTGCAAGCTTGTAGATCGGCAATATAGGTTACAAAGTATAAATCGTGCATGTCTCTGAATATATCTCTGTTGATATTTCATCATATTTTCATCTCTGTGTATCTCTCTCTGTCCATATCTTTCTTCCATCATGCTGTGCAGCCTAAAAGTAGTATACGTATTTGGCCCAGGACCCCCATCTGAAAATAATTATGTTAAAAGTATTCAGATTTTAAACATTTTCAATCACTATTATTATTACTTCTTTGAATAGCAGATTTTTGTCAGTCAGTCGGTACTGCTCTCTTTAGAAGTGGTGTAAAGTAACTAAGTACTGTACTTAAGTACAATTTTTAGGTACTTTTACTTTACTGGAATATTTCCAATTGTCTATACTTTTACTTTACTACACTACAGTGTAGTAGTGTAGTCCCTGGACTCTCAGAGGCCAGGGACGGATTATGGCTGGTGCACATTGTGCACGTGCACAGGGGCCCTCGAGCCAAGGGGGCCCTGGCACTGCCACCTGAAAATCAACATTTCGACTAGTCAGTCGGAGACCCCTCGGTCCATTACATCTTTCTACTTCCACTGGGCAGATTTCAAAATAAACCCTGTGTTGTCTAATGACATTACACGTTTCCAATTGTGTAAAATAAAATACATTCTTATTTTGAAAGCCTCGAATGTAGGGGAAATCAGATTTCTATTAAAGCCATTTGACAAGCAAAACAACAGACCTGGATTAAACGCAATAATTTGGCAAAACATCATATTTATATTTGGGGTGCTCGGGGAGTCGGGGGGCCCATGGTGATTCTGTGCACAGGGCCCATTTTCATGACCGTCCATGTCAGAGGCAAATATTGTACTTTTACTCCACTACAATTATTTGAAAACTTAGTTACTAGTTACTTTGCAGATATAAATTATTACATTATAAAACATACATTAACCACTTTAGCCCTATGTTATACCTAGGGCCTAGGCTATTTGAAAATAGCCGATCTACAAGCTCACAACGCGTCGCGACGCTTGTAGATCTGCTATTTTCAAACATTTTAGTACTTTTACTTTTGGTACTCTAAGTACATTTTGATGCCAATACTTTTGTACTTTTAAATTCGAATTCCGGACTTGTACTTTTAACAGAGTACGGCTACATTGCAGTATTGATACTTTTACTTAAGTAAAACATTTGAGTACTTTTTCCACCACTGCTCTTTAGTGTCCAGTAGCTTAGTCAGTAGAATACTGATCTTTGAATAGCACGGTTCTGGGTTCGGTACCGGGTGTGGCACCGCCAGCTCAACGTTTAAGTAGCACAGCTTGGGTAAACGAGCTGGGAGTACTGGCAGCTGATAGCACTGTAGGTGTGGCGCTCCACCTCAGTAATCCATCTCCCTTCTAGCGCCTAGTAATGGGTATGCTCAGCTGATACCAACAATATGCCACTCTGACCTACTTACTAACTTACTGCAGTCAGTCAGTCAGTCAGTCAGTCAGTCAGTGACAGTGACAGCTCTCTAAAACAATGTCCTACCCTCTATTGTGTCAGTATGAGAAAGTATGTAAGTAAGAGCCATGAATCACACTTTCAACTCCTCAGGTATTCAGCGACTGTAAGTGTGTGGGCGTGTGGGTGCTTGTGCGTCTGTGTGTGTGTGTGTGTGTGTGTGTGTGTGTGTGTGTGTGTGTGTGTGTGTGTGTGTGTGTGTGTGTGTGTGTGTGTGTGTTGGGTGTGCACACACACACACACACACACACACACACACACACACACACACACACACACACACACACACACACACACACACACACAGTATCAGTTAAAGCAGTTTCCAGGGTGTGGACATCCCACAATCCTGTGGGAGCAGGATGCTCTTCCATAAAAATCTGAAATTCTCATGTTACTCACCGAGAGATCAGCTCTCTCTCTCTCTCTCTCTCTCTCTCTCTCTCTCTCTCTCTCTCTCTCTCTCTCTCTCTCTCTCTCTCTCTCTCTCTCTCTCTCTCTCTCTCTCTCTCTCTCTCTCTCTCTCTCTCTCTCTCTCTCTCCCCCACACACATGCATGTGCACAATATACAACTATTAGTGTGCACACACACTCACGTGCAGGCCATCTATAGATGCACAAAAAAGCTAATGTCAGTGCCTATAAAATACACACATGCTGTATAGACACATATGCAAATGTCAGCACGTGCGCACACACACGCACGCGTGCACACACACACACACACACACACACACACACACACACACACACACACACACACACACACACACACACACACACACACACACACACACACACACACACACACAGACAGACACAGACGCACACACAGGTATGCGTGCACATTATGTCAACGCACCTCATCACTTCGCAATCATATTAAGAACAAATAAACCATGCTTTATAGATACATGCATACATAACATTTTATACAAAAAGTTACACAAATTACAGCCTCAATTTAATGAATGCCATTTTGTGTTTTTTTGCCATGTTTAACTATAAGCCTAAAGGTGTAGCTCACAGTGGGGTGTGCTGTGACGCGTAGTGAGCTTGCAGATTGGCTATTTTACATGATTCTAGCTTTAAACCCTAAACCTAATCACTAAATGTCTAATCATTTATTATTATTTTTTTTAGATATTTTTAGAGATGGGATGGGGGTAACATACAGCAGAGGTCGTCGGGATCGGGAATCGAACTCGTGACACACTGTCAAGGTGGATTACCAGCATGTGGTATGCGTGCCTGGACCACTAGGCCAGCGGGCACCCAAAATGTCTAATCCTAACCCCAACCCCAACCAGAGTCTTTTCCTAATTGGAAGCCTATGGAAAAAAAAATTTTTAAAACATAAATCAACCATTTTTCTTGTGAGGACCAGGAAAATGTATATTTGAAAAAATGTTACTATGCTTGAGGAGACAATTGGTCCTCACAAGTATAGTAATACAAACACACACACACACACACACACACACACACACACACACACACACACACACACACACACACACACACACACACACACACACACACACACACACAGAGAGAGAGAGCTCATTTCAAGCGTGCACATTGAGTAACGTCGTCCTGTCGGAACGTGCACACTGATGACTCAGCAGCTCCATTGAAACTCTCACCTACAGGCTCTACTGCTATAGGCCTCACTGAAGCCCTTTGATGTCAACAAATAATGTCTTTAAAATGTCATCATCATCACACGCTTGAATGATTGCAGAACTCTACTGAAACCAGGCTGTCATACAAGAACTATGTCCCTGAGGCATAACCTCTGATCAGTTTGATTCCAAACGTTATCAGGCTGATAAGCTAGCTTCGGGCTAACGCCGCTAACCCTGTGTCCACTGTCTAGACCACGTTTTTCAGGCCAAGGACCCCCTAGCTGAGAATGAGATGAAGCAGGGACCCCCACTACATGTTGTATACAATTGTGTTGACAGCACTGTAATCAGTGTTGTTGTGTAAATAAATGTTTAAAAATATGTTTTATTGGATTCATGTTAATGTGTATTTTTCAGGCAATCACTTAAAGTTTCAATACTTGATAAATTTGACCTTTCACTCTGTACTTGGTCTGCTCACCAAACCTTTTACCCGAAAATAGCCGATCTACAAGCTCCCAACGCCTCGCGCTGCGAGGCGTTGTGAGCTTGTAGATCGGCTATTTTTGACAAAAGTTCTCCTCAGAATAGGGATGCTAGGGTTGAAGTGGTTAACGTAAAGGAAAAAAGAATCACACAGAGTTTGGCGGACCCCCTGTAGTAACTCTGAGGACCCCCTAGGAGTCCCGCACCCCCCGTTGAAGACCTGTGGTCTAGACTTTGGAAGATGTTCAAAAATCTATATTGCTTGGATCTATATCACTTGCTACATATTTAAACAACCATGGAAACCTCAAGCCTGTGCCAAGGAGGACTAAAAACCACATTTACATACAACATGATATAGATTAGACAATATACGGTAATATGATAGACCATGATATCATAATGATATGTGAGAACGATACCCTTTGAGCCGCGATGGGATGACATAATGCAGCTTATGTTTGCATGTGGTCTCGAACCTACACAATATATACAGTTCCTTCAATATTCCACCCTCCACATGTACACCACAATGGAAAGCTCATGGCCATTTAGAAACCTCTTATCTCCATATTCCAACTTCTAAATTAACGCCCTACTTGATCATACAACAGCATCACACGAAAGTATCGAAAGTAGCAGATCCACAAGCTCAAAACGCGCCACGAAGCAACGTGTTTCGAGCTTGTGGATCTGCTACTTTTGCAAATGTTTATATAAATGCTGAAAAGTAACAGTTTTGGACATATGAGGTTTCCACTCGACAGCGACGATACATACGCCAGGAAAATTGCTCCCCACATCATAACAGAGTCACTGGACCTGTTTCAAGTCACTGCAAAGTTCATAAATGAAATATGATATAGCCTACTATACTATGGAAAATGGTGTTCAGTAATGTCAAAGTGAATAAGCTAACCATTTCATTGCATATTATACAGTATGTACCCACACAGTATTGAAGTCACTGTACTACACAGTAGGTAAAGCTGTCGATATAGCTACCGAGCAATCTTCGTTCCTACCTGGTCATGAAGTGTGGGGTCATGACCGAAAGGATAAGATCGCAGATACAGACAGACAAAATGAGTATTCTCAGACGGGTGGCCGGCCTCTCCCATAGAGATAGGGTGAGAAGTTCAGTCAGCCGGGAGAGACTCGGAGAAGTGCTGCTGCTCCTTCACTTGGAAAGGAGCCAGCTCAGGTGGTTCGGGCATCTAGTACGGATGCTTCCTCTGGGGCACGTCCCACTGGGAGGAGACCCCCCGTGCAGACCAAGGACCAGATGGGGGGATTATATCCTCCACAATGGCCTCGGAATAAGTGGCTAATGTTGCCCGGGAAAGGGAAGTCTGGAGCTCTCTGCTGGAACTGTTCCCCCCGCGACCCGACTCCGGTTAAGCTGTTGAAGATGGATGGATGGATATTTATACTGTATATGTATGTGTGTGTATGTGTGTGTCGTGCGTGTGCGTGCGTGCGGGGTGTGTGTGTGTATACTGTATGTGTGCATCCGTGTGTGCATCCGTGCGTGCATGATGAGTGTGTGTGTGTGTGTGTGTGTGTGTGTGTGTGTGTGTGTGTGTGTGTGTGTGTGTGTGTGTGTGTGGTTTGGAATGGTACAAGACGTACCGATGCTGTACTGACAGCTCTGGAAACCCCAGGTCTGTGCCAAGAAGAGGTGGCTTTGATGAATTCTAGCGTAAACGTTACACAATGGCATGGAGCAGAGAACACCGCAGACAGACAGCCACTTAAGACCTGTCTGTCTGCGCGTCGCCACGGCTGACTGATTGATTGATTGATTGATTGATTAATTCATGCGCTTAGCTGTTATGTCACCACATTATGATGGATGAGCCGTCCTTATCAAAACTTACAAGCCAGCACAGCTTCATCTTTCATAGGAACCCTGTGAATAGGCATGCCAGAAGATAATATATTCTGACATACATGTAAAGCCTATTACAGCGTTTATATGAATATTATGTTCATATACCTATTAATAGAGGAATGAGGAACATTGTAAATCCAGAATCAGAACCGCAATCAGTTTTATCGTCACGTCACAGGTTAACAGGTGCTTTACAAAGCAGTGGGTGAAATTTGTTTTTGTGCTAGTTTCGTCGTTTTTCCGTGGCAGGTATACCCACGCATTCACCCAGAGACTGGCTCACATCACACCATCTATACGTCATCTCATACACCTAACAGCGCCACACTACACACACCTAAGGGACCGCAATGAAAACAAGCTTTTTTGTAGGCTTTTTTGCATTATCCTGTTGATTATGGTGGGTCAGATGTTTGTTACAAATGTATTTATCTGACATGTGATTTTACTTAATCCAGAAAATTAAGACATGAATCAATCAATTAATCAATTAATTTAGTTATTTCTAGGGATGTCCGATATTATCGGCCTCCCGATATTATCGGCCGATATTAGCATAAAAATTGATATCGGGAAAATATCGGTATCGGTTTTTGAAAAAAAAACATTTTTTTTTTTTTTTTTGCTTTATAAATAAGTTACAGGAGTTCTTACTGTATATGGTGTGTGTGATATGAAATTTGAGCTTACCCTAATCACAATAATCCCCGCATATATCGGTATCGGTTGATATCGGTATCGGTAATTAAGAGTTGGACAATATCGGTATATCGGTTATCGGTAAAAAAGCCAATATCGGACAACCCTAGTTATTTCCATAAAAAAGAGAAAGGGAAGAAGAAGAGGGGGTCAGGGGGAGTAAGGGGAAGAGAGAGAAAGATCAATGAAAAAAAACTATGTATCATATTTACACACGGTATACAGTATCTATCCGGTGCGGTTATATGTACCTGTGGTTAGACATAAGGAGCGCGGGAATAGCAGCAGCTATATACTGTACATGATATGGACGCTAAAGGACGACTTCACCCATTTTCAACCTATCTTCATGTAATTGGTCCTCACTAATGCTCATGATAAAATGGTAATAAAAAAATTCTACTCGGTCTGTGTAACATAGGAGGGCTGTGGACAGTCCCGAAAACCGCCTGCCAGTGACATCATCATTAGGCAGGTTTTATTTTAAACATTTTTAACAAGATTTCTATTTATTTTTTAACTTTTTTATTCATGCGAAAACAATTGGCTTCTATTACAGCATGCTAACTTTCCAGGAATAGAAAGCTTGCCGTTTAGCTTGGATTCTCCATCGATGATGTCACTGGTAGGCGGGTTTCGGAACTTTCCACAGCCCTCCTCTGAGACACAGACCAAGTAGACAAAAATGGTATCATATTATAATGAGCATTAGTGAGGACCAATTATATGAAGATACATTGAAAATGGTTGAAGTCGTCCTTTAAGGTGCAAGAATATAAATATCAGCGCGTTGTACATGTGATTAAGGTGCAGAGTATCAGTATACATTCTGAATATACTGATTGACTGAAGTTGTGGTAGACATAACATGCAGACACATTACCATATATTTGTGCACATCTATCAAAGTAAGACATCTATAAAAGCTCGAGAGCACGTAGAGCACTTCAGAGAATCAAATTCTCCTTTGCACATTAAAGGGATAGTTCACCCCCAAAATGAAAAAAAATCTATCGATTAGTCACCCCAATGGACACTTGAATTCATGGATATTTTTTTGTTTTTGTTGCATTCCTAAGCCAATGATTTGATGACCAGCTGCAGTTCCGGTAGGAGACACAAAGAGTCTCCTTTGTATCTCCTACCGGAACCGCTGCCTAACTGGTCATCAAATTATTGGCTTAGGAAGGAAATAATATCCATGAATTCAAGTCTCTGTGGGGTGACTAATCGATAGAAGAAGATAAAACATTTGGGTGAACTATCCCTTTAAGGTTAGATGTGTGTGCCTCTACGTATCGCTCTGACAGATGTGCCTTCAATATAAACATGAAACCAGATAATTGCATTAATTGTTCCATTCCTTCCTGGTTGGTGAAAGTGCACCGGTTCAAGGTTGTGTGGTTAAAATGCTGTGCAGACATGACTGGACATGGGTGGCTGCACACCAGACAAGTCAGTCTGTTTGCATGTGCGTGCCACCATACATGCTGTAACAACCGGGATTCGAACGCAGTGATGTTTCGCTAAAGCCAAACATCTTCACCGCTAGCCTAAAGCCTGTGGCTGTAGAGATGAGTTTTTAACCCATTCAATCCGGGAACGCATCTCTGTCATTTTTATATTTCTTTAGCTATTTTTTTTTTATTGTGAAAATTTGTGCAAATCTTTACATTTCAAAGCGATCATTTGTAACTCAAATCTTTGCTTCTGGGGGATTCTGTCTTCTAAATCCTAATAGTTTTTTGAAAAAAACTGATGTTGCAATAATCAGTGGTTCTCAAACTTTATCATATCAAGGCCGCGTACCCCATCTCAAAATATATTGTTCCAGGGACCCCCCAGAAGCAAAGATTTGAGTTACAAAATGTTCGTTTAAAAATATATATATTCAAAGATGTTAACAATTGTTCACGATTTTTCAAAAATAGCTGATCTACAAGCTCATAGTGCGGCACCGAGAGCTTGTATATCTGCTATTTTTTAATAGCCAAAGTGTAAGACAATGGTTAAAGTGCTTACACAGATGCGTTCCTGGTCTTAATGGATTAAGAGGGATTTAAAACTGGTTAGTGGTTAACTTGAGTTCCTCTGGTAGGCTGTTCCAGAGTCTGGGGGCCTGATCTCCTTTGGCCACCAACCTAGCCTTATTATGACTCTCCTGTAGACCCCGACCAGATGATCTAAGGGTACGCACTGGCACATTGGGTTGTAGAATATGTCACATAGATAGCTAGGTGCTATTAAAATCAATCCTAAAGGAGACTGGTAGCCAGTGAAGTTAACTTAAGACCTGGAGGCGTGGCCAATCCTGTTTCGCTATTTCAGATGGCTAAACAGCATTGGACACGCCTCCAGGTCTCAAGTTAAGACGTAAGACCACCTGGTACTTCACACGCGCAAAATATGGCCCTAGAGCCTCTGAGCCACTACTGCTACACCCTTCGACCTCCACCTCAACTGGGACACCCGATCCGGGTTCACTGCACCAATGTAACTCCCCCGGAATTCTAACCCAGGTCTCTTGCGCGGGAAACCAACATCTACTGCTAGTCATTACAGGCATTTTATTTTTCAAAAGTAGCAAAAATGTATAAATAAATATCAGATCTAAAATGATTGGCTATTTTTGAGGTGGTGATTCAAAGGTAAATCATCTCTATACTTTCACTGCATTTGCTAAAGAAAGCCATTCAGTGATTCATCAAGTGGACTTGGAGAGATTGATCTGGGAGCAGCGGTGGACAATTTAAATTTAAATTTCTTGGAGTGCCTGTACATTTTTGGACACTTATGATTTTCCCTCCACTACATTTTAAGGAGAATGTACATTACGAATTAACCTCTTAAACCCTATTTCAAATACAGTGAAAATAGCATGCTATACAGCAGCTCATAACACGCACTGAGAGATTTTAGATCTGTTAATTTCACTATTGTTGATATTTTATAAACCTTTCAAGTAAAATCTTTCCATTTCTTTGGAAAATGTCAACATTTCAATCCAGCAATGCATCGACATAAAAAAAAAGTACACATAGCCAACTTTGTAATTTGCACTTTTGAACACTTTAGTCATTTTTTAAAAGAATGGACTTTCGAGTACTTTAACTCAACTATTAATTGACAGAGCAACTTCCACTAGGGTCTATGCTTCGACTCAAGCGTGTTGAGTACTTTGTCCACCACTGGATGACAGCTGATGTTAATGTACATCTGGCTGGGTGACAGAGCACATTCCTACGGTACAGCAACCGATCCCAGCTTGTACAGTATGCAGGGTTCACTTCCTAATGAGTTGTGAAAGCCATGGAGGCTGCCTGAGGCCTTCGTATAAAACCTGTTATGATTCTCATGGTGCAACAGGAGTGATTAGAGCAAACATAGACAAAGGTGCGCTTGTTTCGACAGCCATGGGAAGATTAAGCTGACCCGGGGGAGAACTAAATAAGCCTCATTTGTCTTAATGTCTCTACCTAATAATTGATGCAGCGAAACCACCGCACAGAGAGTTACATGATTGTACAGGTTAAAGCAAAATACGTACTGTAGGTGGGTTACAGTGGCTTGCTCAAGGGCACTGGGGCAGAACTCCCAGAGTGTCTCCGGAGTTTGAACTCGACCTATAGTTTCAGAAATAGGGGTATGTGTACCCCTAAGGGGCATGGCGGTACTGCAGGGGGTATGTGAGAGAAAGTGGAAAATGGGAGAATATACTGTATACTGTTATGTTTGATGATAAAACATTGACAAACTGTGTTTGTACCTGCTGATGTGTAGAGTGTTAAACCTATTGTGTCAGTCTCTGTCCCCAAATAATTGGCAAAAAAAACAACAACTAAGACACCATCAATAAATAATAAAGTATACACTCTGTAGTCTATATACAATCACCTTGCCTGATGCAGACCAAGAAAGAGAGTAGCAATGTTAGCGTGTAGTTATGACATCTGCACAAACCACAGGTAACGTAATAGATGACAACAGAGTGGATGTTACAATAGTCGCACACGGCAACGTTGAGCGTAATAAAGCTTATGCTCATCTCCAATATATATCTTATGCAGCTTAGTTCGAGTCCTCTGAAGCTGGAGCGCAAATATTCACTACAGCCGCGGTTTGCTCACACCCAGCAGGCCTCACGCAGCTCCTTGCATTTGTGAAACACACAGCTTTATAAGACATGTCGCCTTCCGACAAGAACTGAGAAGATCACTGCTTGTCAGCAATTGTGTGATGAAAAATAAATTAACCACTTGAGCCTTCTCTCTCTCTCTCTCGCTCTCACACACACAAACACACGCACACGCACACGCACACACACACACACACACACACACACATTTACAAGCAATGTGACACATTGTGAGCTTGTATATCAGTCATTTTCAAAATGTTAGAGGATTTTTATATCTTTGGAGAAGTTGTTACCAGGTGCTCGAAGAGCGCCTGAGTCTAAGAATCGTCAGAGCAGAGGTCGACATATTACAGATTTGCATTAGACATATTTTCGACACATTTGCGTCATTGGCTGTCCTGGCTGTCCTTCACTCCTTGAAGCCAATGGCCACACGAATGGGGAGACGGCCCGCCCCCCACAGTAACAGCCCTCCGCTCTCCGCTCCCCTCATTCACACTGCAACAGTTGCAGAGCAGACAGTGCAAGTTGTACTGCAGCCTCAGGCTAACACAGTTAGCCTAAATGCTAGCGTGCTTCATTAGACCTAGTTTGGCTATTAAGTTATTATTTGGCCATGTTCACACTGACTTCAATCTTCGCTATTGTTGGGAAGACCTGTGTGGTGTCTAAAAATGTTGCCACCACATATAAAAAACATTATTAGCGTTTCGCGTCGCAAATTATGTTGCCAGGTTTGGCGAGAGAAATAAGCATTCCGAAAAACAAGTAATCAGGTCTATGAAAACAAACACACACACACACACACACACACACACACACACACACACACACACACACACACACACACACACACACACACACACACACACACACACACACACACACACACACAGCACCTGGTAGAATATGACTTCAAGTCATTTTCTTTCTTGTTTTTCTTTATGTCAATAATGACACGCCCAAATAAGGATGTCAGTTCATATCATATCAGTTAGTGGTTACGTTTAAAGCTGTGAGGGACTTTTCCTTTGCCATCAAGCAGATGGTGAACATGCAATCAGTTGGTCGCTGTCGGGCAGAAACCTCTTATCTCCATATTCTAACTTGGTGTGTTTTATCGTGAATTAACGCCCTACTTGATCATACTGCAGCATCACACAAAAGTAGCATATCTACGCCACAATCTGCTACTTTTGCAGTTTTTGAATTTGAATCCTGAAAAGTAACAGTTTTGGACATGTGAGCACAGTCCGACAGAGACAACATGGATTATGATGCATGAGCAACAGTGTATATGGAGTCATGTTATGGTCATTTCTCCTCGCAGTTTTTGGAATAACTGGTCACCACTGACTCTGGCTGAGTAGATCATGCTGAATGTAGACGATGATAACATTGGGTGAACTACTCCTTTAACCACTTAAGCCTCAGCGCCCGCACTCCGGGGAAAACTGTAACAGAAAAGCCAATCTACAAGCTCACAACACATCGAGTCGCAATGCGTTGTGAGCTTGTAGATCGGCTATTTTCAGCTGAGATATTTAGTATAGAGCAAAAAAACTGGAAAGTTACAAGAATAGAGCCCTGAGGGACTCCAGTCAACCAAGTACAGGGTTTAATATCACATACCCTTTTCATAGACACTGCAATCTATTGCTATCTAACACTGAGGTGTGTGCACACACTCTCACACACACAGAAATGGAGTGACATATGGAATGACCATATATGGTATTTCCTGTGACACATTGCACTCATACACGTGAATGCTTTTAAAAGTGCTTCTCCAGGCCATGAGATCATGTGTCCACACACGCACGCACACACACACACATGCACGCACACATGCATGCACGCACGCACGGTGTCCCCGGGGGAAACTTAACACAGCCGTAAAAATGGATTTAAAGGAATCCGAGCGTCCTCCTAGAAAGAGTGAATGAACCACTGCCAACCAATGCGAGAGGAGAACACTAGAACACACTCCTGTCTCTCTCTCTCTCTCTCTCTCACAAGCACACGTGCGCGCACGCGCGCACACACACACACACACACACACACACACACACGTATGTGAATCATTTAAATACACACTTGTGTGCATAGTGCATACCTATTTTGTGCAAACATATTCAATGCATTGATGCATGTACTGTATGCAAACATGCGCGCGCGCACACACACACACACACACACACACACACACACACACACACACACACACACACACACACAGTCACTGACAGGCAGATATACAGGGAACAGCTGCAAGACGTCTTCCCTGGAAAAGACGTAGAGCTGAGTACATTTACTCAAGTACTGAGTACACTTTTACCTTGACTTTACCCGAGTAGGTCCATTTTTAAATACTTGATCATTCTATCCACTACACCTCAGAGGTAAATATTGTACTTTTTTTCTCCACTACAATTATTTGAAAACTTTTAGTTACAAGTTACTTAGATGATTTTGTACAGTACTTTTATTTGTGGCAAAGTACAGTATTTCTACATATTGGTATTGCTACTTTTACTTGAGTATAAGAAATTCCACCACTTGAACCACTTGACCACTGAAGGGAGGATGAAAGAATAGAGGGAGAAAGAGCAAGAGAGGGGGGGTGGGAGACTGGGAGAGAGAGAGAGAGAGAGAGAGAGAGAGAGAGAGAGAGAGAGAGAGAGAGAGAGAGAATGACAGGTAGAGAGGAGGAGAGGAATGGAGGGATGGAATGGCTGGAATGGAGGTGTGGGGTTAAACGAGGGCAGAGGGACGGAGGGGGAAGGGGGGGCCAGACAGGATGGAGGGAGTGTGAAAATGAATGGACGCAGGTCAAAGGTCAAACTCTTTACTCAGCGAGGCAGATGGGCATCAGCAGGAAAACACACACAGTCAGGGTGTTCACACTTCACACTTCACACTTCAATCCCCACTGTTCATTTCACTCCCATGAGTGTACAAAATGGAACCAAATGGACCTGCGGCTCCATTTGTATACACACACTAAATACATGCCCAGATGCCAAGGTGAAAGTGGTTAACACCCCGCCCCCTTTTTTTCTTTTACTGCTGAACAAAGTACATAATAAATTGTTGCTGTCGGGCAGAAACCTTTTATCTCCATATTTAAAAATGTTGTTTTTATGTAATTTAGTGCCTTACTTCTAGTACAGCGTCAACAAAATGCATCAAAAGTAGAAGATCTACAAGCTCGAAACGCAGCTTTTTGAATTTGAATCCTGAATATATACTGTATATATATATATATATGAGGTTTCCACCCTAAACACTGTTTTTTTTTTTTTCAAATAATTTATATCTCACATGTAGGCCTATATTTCAATTTACAATTCAGGCATTTTAGCAGACGCTCCCAACCAGAGCGACTTACAAGCAAGGTAAACACATACAGTGCATCAAATGCAGAGACAGTTTGTAGTGCCTCGCATTGTAGCATGTTGTGAGCTTGTAGAGCTGCTATTTTCATGCTATTTCTGCTATTTTTGTGCAACACTGTTGTATGAGGAAGTAGGAAATACATTTACAGAGAAACATAACATGTTGAAATCTGCCCGACGGCAATGATATTGTTTAATTTCTACACAGGGTAGAGTGCAGAAGAGCTGCACTGCTGACAGATTGCTCTCTAATTGCAAAGTCACGCTTTGACACACAGCCAGCATGTTCCTTAACAGCTGTGCACTTGAGCAGGGCAGCAATTCAACCTCCACCTGTTCTGTCAATGTGTCTGTTACAGGTTTAGTGTACTGGAGGAATGTCAGTTAAAAGGGAGGGAAAACTTCACATCATTAGTACATCAAGGTTATTACACTTTTGCATTTTTCTAGAGTTTACATTTTTATTTTGTTTTGACTTCATGTTTTCAATTTCAGTTTAGATTTCATTTGTTTTTGTTTTTAAGCGAGTTTTAGTTTTAGGTTAGTTTTTTTGTTTTGTTTTAAGTGTTAGTTTTAGATTTTTTTTGGTATAATATGAGGTAGTCAGGAGCAAGATTCAAAAAGCTCCGGGCCGATCTACAAGCTCAAAACAGGACAGAGACAGACAGAGAGACAGAAACAGAGACAGAGAGACAGACATAGAGACAGAGAGACAGAGAGAGAAAGTGACATTGAACGATTGATGCGCTGGCAATAAATGACAGCCTTTACGCATCACTCATCCTATAGACAGCAGGAGCACACACACACACACACACACACACACACACACACACACACACACACACACACACACACACACACACACACACACACACACACACACACACACACACACACACACACACACACACACACACACACACACACACACACACACACACTGCTGTTCTTCAGAGCATGTGTGGTGTGGTGTTTTGTGGAGGAATGTTCGCGTCAGCAGGAACCAGGTCAAGACCAGAACTGTTCCCTGTCACAATCTGTCCCCTACTGACCAGCTGCACCACTGAGTGCTGGGAAGTAAACTAAGTACATTTACTCAAGTGCTATACTTATAAGTACAATTTGGAGGTACTTTTACTTTACTTGAGTATTCTATCTTTCGATATTTTATATTTCTACTCCATGGTTAAACCCTGAGGAAGACTGTATTGTCGAAACGTTGGTTTTATTTCATTCTAATTCAATTTATCTGCCGTGGCCAGCACCTTATCAACACAGGTGTGCGCTCCTCACTCTATGTTTGCCTTACTATTTCCCTCCTGGAAGCAGCACCCTAAAGAAACAGTCCACAAGATGCTTCGAAACAACAGCCCACATCTGGAACACACCAGGTCTGACCCTAAGCAGGTTAAACCCTGAGGAAGACTGTATTTTCGAAACGTTGGTTTCATTTCATTCTAATAAAATGTTCTGCATCGTGGCTAAGAGCTGTGCGGCCTCATCCTTGTCAACAATATTGTTACTTCATCTCAATGGAGGCAACTCCATTACGATTACTTGAAAACTTCCGTAAAGCGTAACTTTGCTGATTTGGATTACCGGTATTATTACAAAACATGCATTAACCACTGAAATGGGTATTTCACTTTGAAACACTTCTGGGGTCATTTTAACGTCCAACTCAGGTCTGTGCACCCCTGACAGTTTTTAAGTTGTTTGATTCGGTATTTAGATATTTTGTATTCATTTGATAAGACACGCCCCCTTCCTATAGTATATAAACCCATTGTAACGTCAAACTCCATGTTAACCGTGTTAGACTCATTGAAAACACACATGCTTGGTTCTGGTGACTGATTTGTCCTTCGTTTTTTAGTTTACTTTACTTTTTTTAGATTGATTTTAATATTTAGAAAGAAAGAAAGTTAGGAGGCGACGAGGCGTGTGTGTCTGCGTGTATGATACAATGAATTTCAAACATAAAAAAAAAACAAATATTGAACTGTCTGGGGTGCACACAAAAGCCTGAGTAGACTTTGAAGTGAAATAACCCCTTCACTTATACAGTATACTATACTGTATGCACACGCACGGATGCATTTGAAGCATTGCACGCACAGTGCATGGAGGTGGCCATTAGCAGGACAGTGGGGACAGACATGCCAGGACATGCCCACGCAGACAAAAGACCTCCACTGTGGAAATGAAATGTAGAGAGACAAGCAGGGGAGGGAGGGAGGGGGGGGGGGGGTCTGATCACATTTTGCCTGTATCATTTTGTTGTTATAATTTGATCAAATTTGAAGGTTATATATATTAAAGGTATTGTTGTTAACACTCATCATTTATACATTTGCAGTGTCCAGCATGATTAGCATGTCTCTTATATGACAGTTATGGTATGACTGAGGTATAGTCAAGGCATTGGGACTCCTTCCTATTGGCTGCTTAAAGGAGGGGTTCACCCAAAAAATTACTTATTTTCTATCAATTACACACCCCACGAAGCCTTGATTTCATGGATTTATTTTTGTTTTTGTGGCATTCCTAAGATTCCTAAAATAATATATACAATATTGACAAGGAGCAAAGGAAATGGCATTTTCCCTATGATTATATTGCTTCGTAAACACACAATAAAGTTATCGATACATCATTTTTATTGCTAAGTTTTCATAAGTTTACGTTAACTATAGGCCTGGTCAGTTGCAGGTATAGTTTATTTAGTCCTGTACATCAGTAACCATAGAAACATGTCTGGGCATGTTCACACACCACCCCTCCCCCACTGGACGACCCCCATACACAAAGACAACTGTCTGTCAGCCTGCCTGGCAGTGTGCACAGTGTGAACTGTGTGTGTGTGTGTGTGTGTGTGTGTGTGTGTGTGTGTGTGTGTGTGTGTGTGTGTGTGTGTGTGTGTGTGTGCGTGCGTGCGTGCGTGCGTGCGTGCGTGCGTGCGTGCGTGCGTGCGTGCGTGCGTGCGTGCATACTGTAGACATTAGTGTGACAATGGTCACCCTAGTGGCCAGACAACGATGGAGAGAATGGAAAAGAGAGAAAGATGCACAGAAAAGGTATGGTGCATATCGTCTCTGTCGGGTGGAAACCTCCTATGTCCAAAACTTTTCAGGATTCTAATGTTAAAAATAGCAGTTCTGCAAGTTCAAAACCTATGGAAGCCCATTTCCGCCAATGTGGTGTAAGAAAAAATAAAACCGTAGTCATAATAATGAAAGATACTAAGTCATTATTATGTTAAAGTATCTCATAATTATGACATACTAAGTCATAATTATGAGAAAGCATCTCATTATTATGACAGAAACAGGCTTCCATTAAAAAATATGTCGAACGTATGCCCTTGTAATATGACGAACGAGGGCATCAAATTATGAAAAATACAAAAAGTTAAAATATGGAGATAAGAAGTTTCTGCCTCACAGCAACGACATAAGAAAACTTCATAAAATTGTTCTTGTACACGAACACGAATGACAGCTTTATTTTTCAGAGACAATGTATACCAATCGACCACATTTCCAAAGGTGAAGGAGAACTCTCTCTGCTTGAGTCTAATTGTCTCATCCACCACTCAACTCACTGTGCGTCTCTGAATCTTTGCTTCATGGATAAAATAAAACCTTATTCAACACTGGCCAAGGAACACCCCACACACGCACATGCACACGCACATGAGAGAATGAAACAAAGAGACAGAAACACCATTAGAACGTGTTCATCCTTACAAAACAGAGAATGGAACTGAATCAGTCAGTCAGTACAGCAGTCATTCTGTCTGTAAACCACAACATCCTGCTACAGTAGCTGCCACATTTACTGTCACTTTCTCTCTCTCCTCTCCTCTCCTCTCCTCTCCCCTCAACTCCCCTCCCCTCCCCTCTCCCCTCTTCTCCTCTCCTCTCTCAACAACAAAGCTTCACTTCTAGGAAACAGAGAATAGAGCAAAGGAAGGTGTTCCGATTCCACAAACCCACTGGACTGTTAACTGTTGAGAGCAGTGGGCCATGAATACAGTGAAAATGTAGGACAGAAAGAAAGAAAGAAAGAAACGTAAAGATGTTTCTAAACGAACGTGAAAACATGAATATCACGTTTATAGCTCCTCTCCGGTCAACAAATACAAAAACAAGATGATCTTTCTGCTTCAGACATTCATTAGACTGTGACACCAATGCCTTCCATCATGAATCCTAACATCTTCCGATCTGCACTTCTGTCGATCTGCAAGCTCACGACCCGTCGCTCGCTTTGGGACGTGATGTGAGCTTGTAGATCAGCTATTTTTGCTGAATGTTTCCCCCAGAATAGAGGGAATTTGGATGCAAGTGGTTAAACACCTGGACACCTTCTACACTGTTACGTAACAGAGCTGTGTGTGTGTGTGTGTGTGTGTGTGTGTGTGTGTGTGTGATAAGGGAGTGGCATTTGTCTGTTTGATCAGTTAATTCACCAGTTGAGAGGAATTTCCACATACCGGTAACAGTGTGGGCGGGTCAGTAGGCAAGCTTCCAGGCCGATGCTGTTTACAATAGAATGCAGATAAAGACGTCAATGGAATCTGCTACCCACACACACACACACACACACACACACACACACACACACACACACACACACACAGGTAAGAGAAAGAAAATCTGAGTACTTCTTCCACCACTGTATTTACTGTAACACACCTTGCAGATAAACGTTCATTGTCAAACAGTTATGAGAAAAATTAAACACAGGTCATAAAAATTAGTTTATGAGGACAGGTGTGTCACACAGGAAGTTAAAGTTGGAACAACAACAAAGGAAAGGCTATATTGCATAATTAAGTGTATGCATGCTTATGTGCGTGTGTGTGTGTGTGTGTGTGTGTGTGTGTGTGTGTGTGTGTGTGTGTGTGTGTGTGTGTGTGCGTGCGTGCGTGCGTGCGTGCGTGCGTGCGTGCGTGCGTGCGTGCGTGCGCGTGGCTATGTGGTGGTGCACGCATTCACGTGTGTTTGTGCTTTTGTGTGTGCGTTCTAAGCAGTAATTGCAAGTTAATTAGCAGTGAGTGAGTGTAGCAGCATTGTTGCAGTTGCATGGTGTATTATAATGTTGATGAAATTATTGCACAGACATGCAAACTATGGATTCCAATCCTAGCCAATCAGGATGGAATATGACAAAGATAATGTGTACCAATCTGTGTGAAGTTTGTACAAAATCTGTCTCTAACAGGCCGATGTAAAACATGTGGGCAACTGGCTCTGCTCTGGGAGGCCAGAGTAGACAATAACGAAGATCATGACGATCAGACGATCACGGTGATCGGTCCAACGGTGCCGGAGATTAGCTGTTAACAGATGGACGGACGAACACAAACACACACACACACACACACACACACACACACACACACACACACGGACGGACGGACGGACAGGGGCGAAAACATAGTCTCAGCCACGCCTTCGGCCTGGCGGGAGACACTTAACCACTTGACTTAAGCCCTATTTGGAGTATAGTGAAAATAGCCGATCATCAAGCACACAACATTGTGAACTGCTCTCTCTCTCTCTCTCTCCCACAATCACACTGTTAAGTTACACCTGTTTCCTGTTAATAATAACCTGTGTAAACTGAGCTGCTTTGGGAGGTTAATAGGAGATACTTTTAAGACCGGAAGAAGATGCAAAGTTGTCGACACTAGTCGAAATGGCAGCCGCATAACAGCGGTCCAGTAATAAAGTTCTGTATTGATTGAACAGTCAAAAGTTAAAACAAGTTGTATCATCACAAGTTAAAATATGTCACACAGACACTTTCAAACAAGAGTCAAACACAAGGCCTGGGCCGTAGCGTGACGGTCCAGGCACCCTAGGCTGCAATGCCAGCCTGACAGCGTGTCGCGGGTTCGACTCCCGTTCCCGACGACCTTTGCTGCATGTCACCCCCCATCTCTATCCCCATTTCCTGTCAGCCTACTTTCCCTGTCCCTCTCTAAATAAAGGTATAAAAAGCCCAAAAAAAAAATCTTAAAAAAAAAAAAAAAGAGTCAAACACAAGTTGCCAAGTTGTCCTACCTAAAAGTAACAACACATTTTAAGCTGAAACTAAAAAACATCTATCCACACTGCGACTGTCCCATCCAGGTGAAACGCGGCTTTAATCATAAGGGTGGACAAGTTAAATTGTTACAACCTTTGACCACTTGAACTCAAAAGCTCTATGAGGAGACTACAAGATTCCCACATTGCTTCATCAACTTTACCAAAGCTGTCCCACCCTAGTCTCACGTGGCCAGACTGTTGCCTCCCACAACTCGGAAGCTCTGATCATGATTAAAATATAAACCGGATGTGAAGCCTCCTCCCCACTTCCGTTTTGTCTTTGGTGTAGTTCCAGACTATATATACTGTAGCATTCGGAGATTGTGGAATAGTTGTCTGGCTACGCGAGATTCCAGACGCACAGACGGATGGCATGGTGCCGCCGGCACCCATGACTGCCTATTACCGTATAACTATAGGTTACAAACGTAACCTTGGTTATTTGATTAGTATTCGCTCCATGTTTCGCTTATGGAAGAGCACCCCCTGGCGTGATCACAGAAACATTTATTATACACTTCCAGACGATTTTATTGGCTGGAGTGGTCGTCACCTGATCAGGATGGCCCTGCCCCTTTTGTCAAAAAACACCTGTCAGTGGAGCCACACATTATTCAGTTTCTCCTTCTCGTGAGAAACAGAGCATTCTCTCAGCAAGTCGTGGGGTTGACTGACTCAACATAGGACAAGATTGCATCTTGGGCCGCTGAAAACTGCCGACGAAGCCTTTGGATAATTTCTGTGTAAGAATTGTTTTAGCTCTACGTAGAGCTTTGGCGTAGACAGAGTCTGCACCCAGTGACCCTAAAGAGCGGTTACTGTAGATGCTTTCTGTGGCCTGCTATGCACTTGGTTCCAGTGAGCTACCGTGCACTCAATGTCTCCTCAGGACAAGCCTCCACACTCCAGTACTTTAGTGGTACAAAAAACCCCACACTGTTCTAGTGGAACAGAGAAGTGGGAGTTGACTCTGTCTTTGTTCCGTGGAGGAGCATTTACGCCATTGTGGTGTCTTGGGTGACTTACGTGGTCAGTGCGTGACCTTTTGCACGTGACCCCAGAATGTAACCAATGCTCCCAGTCCCCAACGCCTCAATTATGTCCTAAAAAAAGCCATATTGTACATCTCTGTCTGTCTGTCTCTCTCTCTCTAATTCAATTCAAAAAGGCTTTATTGGCATGAGCAAACATACATTGGTAAAAGTGGAACAAAGCAATCAACACAAAACAATGTATGCACAATGAAATGAGGACAAAGAAACGTGTAAACAGAGCTGTGTTACATCTATCTTAGACAACCATAATAATTGTGCATTTCCTGTCCGAAATAGTTATACATCCACATAGGAAAGGCTGGTGTGTTTGCCCATTGTC
>NC_139944.1:10463411-10505911 GCF_963454915.1 Gymnoscopelus microlampas
GTGTTACCACAAATCTTCTCCTCTGTGGGTCCCTGGCACAAAACATTTTCAGATGGGGGTCTGCGGCCAAATCTGTAGAATAAGCCTCAGGTCTTAATGGTTTAAATACAATACTGTATTTAGTTACGTTCAACCACAGCTGTGTAGGCAGTCATCTGTTGACTGACTTGACCTTTGACCTTTGCTGCAACATGAAAAATGACCATTTTGGACATATGAGGTTTCCACCCGACAGCAATGAATTAATAAGAATGAAAACTAAAACTACTATATGCAAGCGTTGAGGAGAGAGAGAGAGAGAGAGAGAGAGAGGGAGAGAGACATGCACTTATTTCAGTAACTAGCCTGCTTACATTTTAATGCTGATAGAATATAATTATTTAAATACCTTTCATCAGAATATGGTGACTCCACAGCCTCCTGGCATTCTTCACTTACTGTGGTTACAGTAAGGTCAGCATCAGTATCCAAATGGGGCTCAGAGGGCCCACAGAACGTCATGCTTTAATATGCAGTTTAAGAACTGAGACTGAGCATGTGAATATGAAGTTTATGACAAGATACTGTTGTAGGTCTTCATCAGTCAGGCTGGACACCAGAGGTTGAGCAAAAAATCCCCAAAAGGATCTTAAGCGTTTTCAAAAGAATGTTCAGCTGTACAGATGTGGTCCTTGTTGATATTCCTTAATAGTGCTCCCACTTGTTCCAATATTCCACAATGCAGCAAAGAGGAGTCCTACTTTTCTTACTAATGCAGGTGCCAAAATCCCAAAAATGATCTTACGCGTTTTCAAAAGAATAGAGTCCACTTCCAAAGTACTTTTTCTTCATTTATTCAAACTAAAAATGTGTCCAAAAAAGGTGTAAACTCAATCAAACAAAAAACGGTAAGAAAAGTGTTTCTGGTCTATCCTCAGAGCTGTCTTTTCCACTTGTACCCACTTGTACTAATAAAAAGTCACTGTGACCCAGCCTCCTAATATACAGGACTATAATCACACCTGTACCTAATCAAAGCAGCTGTTATAAATCTCTTGATTACAGCAACAATTAAGCACAGTTGCATCATGCACAGTTCTAATACTAACAAAATACTTAACCAAAACACTGGAAAATACAAATCTACTGTAAATCTTACTATTTCAAAACTCTCACAATAATTCTCACAATCACAGGTCATATGTTTTCAAATACACGCTCCCACAACAATGTTAGTTCCAAGAAGCATAGAAGTCCACGGCAGCGTTGTTATTATTAACGAAACAACAAAAACTATTTCATTTGACAAAAGGTTACCTGAAAAAATACAAACAAAAAAACTATAACTAACTGCAACTGTATTGCGTGTTTACAAAACAAACTAAAATCACAGCAAAAATATTGTTCTTCAAAGATAGCAAAAATAGCTTATCTACAAGTAGATCAGTAGATTTTAGCTATTTTTCTGATCTTGTTGAATCTCAAACTAAACCTTTTCACAAAATAAAAAACTGCAATTGAATGAAAATGAAGTCAAAATGAAAAGAGAATGAAAACAACTTTCAAAATGAATAATACTAACTAATAACAAGCCTTGTCCTCGGACAAGGCTTAGTCTGGCTGACTCTGTCACATCAGATACTTCATAGTCAAATGACTCCCAGCCTTATTCTTGCCTGTTCTGCACAAGGCATTGCTCTATTCTCACGCTACCAATCACAACCTGTTCCCATGTCTCCCATCTCCCCTTCCCTCTCATCACTTCATCTTATCTTAATTACACCTTCCCCACACACACACACACACACACACACACACACACACACACACACACACACACACACACACACACACACACGTCCATCGGTGGATCACTTTGACCCACGTGATGTCAACTCCATCTGTGTTATCCTGACCCACGGTTCTTTATATAGCAGCGCAAACAGGCCTGACTCATCTTCTTTATTCAGCGGTCTGCTAGAGCTTAGATATCATTAGCCTCATAGCATAATTGCCTAAGTCCTTTTTTGGTCAAATTGACATTTCTTTCTAACTATTCTCCTAGAAGCAGCTACACTGCTGCTTCATTGTGCCTCATTGCCTATTATGTCCTCAGCCTATCAGAATGCTTGTTACATTCCAAAATAGCAAAATGTGTTTATACAGCATCACAATCATTTTAACCACTTTATCCATTTATACGTTGGCTATTCAAAAAATAGCAGATCTACAAGCTCACACATTTTTTTGAACACAAATCTTCTCTTCTGGGGGTCCTTGACACAAAACATTTTCAGATGGGGGTCCATGGCCAAATATATATCAATTTGGGGGTCCCTGGCACGAAAACGTTTCAGAACTACTTCGATAGACCACGCATCTTTTATTCCGCTACAACTGTGATTCCCAACCAGTTGGCCATCAGGATATTGCAAGTGGGCCCCCAAATAATTGGCAAAACACTACAATTTTAGTGATAATATACCAGTGGTTCTCAAACTGTTTCATGTCAAGGACCCCCAAATTGATATATATTTAGCCATGGACCCCTATCTGAAAATGTTTTGTGCCAAGGGCCCCCAGAAGAGAAAAGTGTTAAAAAATAGCACAACGTGAGTTTGTATAGGGCATAGCAGTGGCGGCCATTTTCTGGTTTCATCGTTCCAGACACCATACATTTTTCCCATAGAGATTTGTGAAAAAATTGATATCAACTAATTTAAGCCTAGAATCAAGCCATCCAGGATCCTGGTGAATCATGACCATAAAACATTTGATTCTGTGAGAAAAAAATAATAAAATATAAAAGATATATATATATTACATTTATATATTCATATGTTTGATTTTTTCAACAAAGTTTTTTATATCATATGGAGATGAAAATTGGTGCAGATGTCAAAGGACAAGTCCTGACTACAATATCATATAGTCCATTGTTCTTATTTATATTGATCCCAAATGACTGTCCTATTTGCAGAAGTGCCCCTGTCGTCCAGTTTTCCCCGCAGCCCCTATAGCATAAAGCAGAGCCAATATCGCAAAAGTGATTCATTCTTTTTCATTAATCTGTTATTAGTTGTTATTACGCACGCATCCATGCCTTGGTTGTCCCACACGAGCCGCCGTGGTCTGCTAAACAGACAAAGTGAAATTTGTCCCATTTTACCAGAATTACTCCCAGAATTATATAATAAATCTAGAGGGGGGATTGCCCCGCCCCATCTATTCACTTCTATGAAAGTGCTCAGTGGCGTTTTGAAGCACCCGGAAGTCTGCCGGAAGTAGAAATATTGGGTCGATATTGGTTTGATTAGAGCGGCCATAGAGCAGCCATAGAGTTAGGAGCAGGCGCACAAACGGGAGATGCACGTGCAGTAGCATTTTAAATGCGGAGGTAGTGCATTCTCAGATTTGACCACCAGGCTTGGCCGCTTCACTGTTCTACCGTGGTTCTGGGGGCTTGCATTTTACCCATTCTAAAACGATAGGAGCAGTAAGCAGCCATTAGTGTAGTGCTCGGGGAGCAGTTAGGGGTTAAGTGTCTTGCTCAGGGACACTTCAACACATTGCTGAGTTTTGGAATTGGCCTGGAATTTACCTCCGGGAATCGTTCACTCACTCCCTCACACAGACACAGAAGCACGCACGCACGCACGCAGGGGGAACAGTTACCAGTAGTTGGTCAAATTTTCTCTGACATTAAACAGTTTGAGAAAAATTGTTGTTTTATGGTTAAAACATTTTTTTTTGAGATACGTTTAGAAATTAGAAAATGATTCAGGTTGGGTTTAGTGTTCAGATTAGACATTTAGAAGTAGAAATACCAGTGGTAGTTACTAGTTTTAGGGTTTAGGGCTAGATTTATGCCTGAACAATAAAGCCGATCTACAAGCATTGTGTGCTTGCATGTACTGCAGATCTCCTATTTCTTTGGCTTTAGGCTTACTGTCAAAATGTCCCCAACATTTTTAAAACGACATTCATAAAATTGCTGTCCTAAAATGTTGATGTCCTCACAAGTATAGTAATACAAACGTTTGTGTGCATGCGTGCGTGCGTGTGACATGTGTAACATGTGTCAGTGTGCTAAGGCGGTGTGAAGGCTGTCCTCCTAGAAGCTGTGGTGTTTACAAGCCGTGGAGACACACTGACACGGCTTGTAAATGTCATTTAAAAACACTGCAGGAACAAGTAGGCCTACTCCACATTCACTCAAGTAAAAGTAGCAACACCACAATGTAGAAATACTAGTTGTATTCGTCTCAAATATTGTACTTTTTCCTCCACTACGATTATTTGAACACTTTAGTGTTACTTTAGCAGATTTAAAGCTGTTATTTTTGAAAATTGTTGAAATAATATCAATATATGCAATAACAATAATAATAATAATAATAATAATAATAGGCTAATAATAATAATACTAATTGTGGATCAGTCCAACGGTTTGAGAGATTAGCTTCGGGAAAAACAGAGAAACAGATAGACAGACACTGTTATAGAGGGCTAGCCGTATCATAACAAATCTTCTTAAAATAAAGTATGTAATTTATAAATGTATTCATTTCCCAGCATGATGGAAAACATTATCACATTGTATCCTCCTCAAATCTCTGTCTATAACCCCTTTCTCATTTGAACACTGGAAAATGTCCAGGGAATCAGGTCGGGCAATGTCCGACCTGATTCCCTGTAGCATGCAGCAGGAAAATGCAGGAGAATGTCCGTTTCAGTTGTGTTCACAAATAGCCCGTTTGATAAGGAAAAATAACATTGGTCTGTATGCACAGACGAGAGCACACTGCACAGGTGTAGCTCGTTGTCTACATTTACTAAAGAGGCATTTAAGGGCCGTTTCAGACTATGGTTTCGGGTGCGCACCCTGGGCCACTTGGCTGATGTTGTGGTAGTGTGAACGTTGCGTATCGTTCCCCGAAACGGATCCCCGTTCCGTTCCCGAAACCACCTCCGGAGGCAGTCTCGGATCCGAATCATGCGTCCTCGGAGACGGTACGCTGCAGTGTGAAAGCAAGCGTACTGTTTGACGGAAGTGGCCCGCTATTTGGAATAGGTGACGGTATATAAACTCGCCAAAAACAGTCAACAAAAAGACGTCGCAGATCAATCCACAGGGGTTCAACCATGGCCGGATCCCGCGGTTTAATTTCATCATTAAATTATAAAATGAACCCGCGGGATGATGCGCTAAAACCCGCAATATTTATATTTAAAACATTTTTATTTATTTATATAAAACATTACATACAGAAATAGAATGAGAGCGCGAGATAGAAAGAGAGGCCGTGTCATGGCCATATAATGACAGCAACAATATATATATATATATATATATATATATATATATATATATATATATATATATATATATATATATATATATATATATATATATATATATATATATATATATATATATATATATATATATATATATATATAATAGTATATCTTGTGGATATCTTGTGGAGTTTCAGCTACTATGCATCCCAGAAATATATAGCTTATAAGGCTTTGTAATTTGAAATTTGTAAGTAAATATAACTCATTTAGATGTAGGCCTACGTAGGTTTATGGTTTCCCATGGACTATAGCCGTTTCACTCATGATGCAATTTCTCTTTCATAACAGATACATACATGTGCCAGATAATCCCCACACAAAGAGAGTAAAAAAAGAGAAGACGTTACTTTATTTAGTAAGACATGAGAAACAGTACATGGAAGTACAATTCACAATACAAGGTTTCAGTCATTCAGTCCGACTTCACTGTATAGGCTAGTTGCCTTTTCATAAATTATATATTTTTGTACTTAAGCTGTCGTGAAAGTTTATAATATTTAGAGAAATGTAAGGTTTCAAATACAAAAGTAGTAGTTGTTGTGAAGGTTAGTAAACTGGACATTTAGACTGAATGTTTCCTGTATCCTCATCTTGCGCAAATGCACACAAGTGTTTCACCAGGTTTTATTTGTGTTGTTTCTCATAAGCGTGCATCCGTTGTCTGTCAACAACACGCGCGCCAACAACACAGCAGTCTGTGCCTTGACTTCTGTGCGCTCGCGTCGCTGTGCGCTCAGAGCGCTCCTGACTCTCTCCAGATATGGGGAGAGATTTGTCTCAAAAGTATTTGTGAATCCAATACCAAGATGCACAAATATTCTTTGATTTACAAATGTGTTTCCATGATTTACAAATGTATTTTGCAATCTACAAACACAAATTATTTATTTGTGACTTTTGTAAATTTGAATTTGTAATTTTTACAAAAAAATATTATACTTGTGTGTGCATTTATCATAAAATATCATTTGTAAATCATCTATTCTGTGTGTGAATTGTTGGATCTTATTTGTGAGTAGACCAACACACGCATACATTCCTTTTTCCTGTTACATCATTTTGAGACAAACATCACGCTTTTTAAGAGAATTTTTACAAATGTATTTTCCTATCCACAAACTTACTTGTAACTTGTAAGTTCGCATTTAAATACATGTGCTAAGTTTCACACAGTGTTGGTGAGATTCACTCTCACTTTCTGCAGATCCGTGTGTTGGTGAGATTCATACTTTGTGCAGATCCGTGTGTTGGTGAGATTCATACTTTGTGCAGATCCGTGTGTTGGTGAGATTCATACTTTGTGCAGATCCGTGTGTCTGCAGATCCGTGTGTCTGCAGATCCGTGTGTCTGCAGATCCGTGTGTCGGTGAGATTCATACTTTCTGCAGATCCGTGTGTCTGCAGATCCGTGTGTCGGTGAGATTCATACTTTCTGCAGATCCGTGTGTCTGCAGATCCGTGTGTCTGCAGATCCGTGTGTTGGTGAGATTCATACTTAACTTTCTGCAGATCCGTGTGTTGGTGAGATTCATACTTTCTGCAGATCCGTGTGTCTGCAGATCCGTGTGTTGGTAAAATAAATAAAATAAAATAAAATAAAATAAAATAAAATAAAATAAAATAAAATAAACTGTCTATATACTGGGGGGGGGGGGGGGGGGGGGGGGGGATTGTAACATCTTCACAGTCTAATGGTAGGTATGATGTCTCCCCGGGATCCAAACTAGTTAAAATAGTAGATCTGCTATTTTCATTGCGTGTTCTTTTTAATTAATTGATGGAATTTCTTAGATTTTTTATTTATTAGTTTTTAGATTTTAGACTTTTGGGTGGGACATTTTTTTGAAATAATATATAATATATTTGAAACGGAAAAAAGGGATCTTTCCTTGTGAACCATAAAAATGTGTACATGAGCCACAAAAGGGTCCCCACCCACTGTTTGGGAAACAGTGATCTAACCCAGTGGTTCTCAACCCTTTCAGGCCGCGAACCCCCAAAATAATCATATTTGAACTGGGGACCCCCCACCCTGATACGCACTTGGAATGTAGGAGTTGATGCATTACGTTTAGTTTGACTCTATTGTGAAAATAGCAGATCTTCAAGCTCACAACGCCTCGCAAGGAAGGAGTTGTGAGCTTGTGGATCTGCCATTTTCAAAATGTTTTCTTATATTTAATTCTACATGTTGAGAACCACAGATCTAACCAAACTTGACCAGCTTATCAGCTGGGCTGTCCAGTGTCCAACCATCTGACCAGCTGAGTCCAGCTGGTAAGCTGGTCTTTGCTGGTCAGTCCACCCATTTGACCAGCAAAGACCAGCTACCAGCTTGGCTTTGCTGGTCAGTGCAGCCAGCCAGCTGGCTGACCAGCAAAGACCAGCAGAATCCAGTTTAGTGACCAGCTAACCAACTACACTGACAAACCAGCCTGACCAGCTTGTCCAGCCTGGTATGCCAGGCTGGACCTGCTTAAGCTGGTTTGGTTTAGAGTGAAGTGACAATTTAAGGATCTTAGAGACCATTTTAATACCAAAAAAAAACATTACTGCATCAAAATAATCAACAAACTATAGTTACTATACTATAAAAAATGGTCAAACATTGGCCAAATTGTCTAACAATAATAATAATAGAGGATATGCGCATGCTTAAAGTGAATGGCACATCGAGTGGCAAAGCAACATGCAAAGTGAGTTTAACATTCATGTTGTTTAATGCAATCAGATATGACTTTTCTGTTTGGATGCATGGGCTGTCAAGGCCAGAAAGTATTTTTTTGACACTCAGTAGGCATTCCTGCATAACTTCCGGGTTTGATGATGATGTCACACGCATATCCTCTATATAAGAAAACATTTTGAAAATGGCTGATCTACAAACTCACAACTCCTTCCTTGCGAGGCGTTGTGAGCTTGAAGATCAGCTATTTTCACAATAGAGTCAAACTAAACGTAATGCATCAACTCCTACATTCCAAGTGCGTATCAGGGTGGGGGGTCCCCAGTTCAAATATGATTATTTTGGGGGTTCGCGGCCTGAAAGGGTTGAGAACCACTGGGTTAGATCACTGTTTCCCAAACAGTGGGTGGGGACCCTTTTGTGGCTCATGTACACATTTTTATGGTTCACAAGGAAAGATCCCTTTTTTCCGTTTCAAATATATTATATATTATTTCAAAAAAATGTCCCACCCAAAAGTCTAAAATCTAAAAACTAATAAATAAAAAATCTAAGAAATTCCATCAATTAATTAAAAAGAACACGCAATGAAAATAGCAGATCTACAAGCAGATCTACAAGCTTGCAGATCTGCTATTTTAACTAGTTTGGATCCCGGGGAGACATCATACCTACCATTAGACTGTGAAGATTTTACAATTCCCCCCCCCCCCCCCCCCCCCCCAGTATATAGACAGTATATTTTATTTTATTTTATTTTATTTTATTTATTTTACTAACACACAGATCTGCAGACACACGGATCTGCAGAAAGTATGAATCTCACCAACACACAGATCTGCAGACACACGGATCTGCAGACACACGGATCTGCAGAAAGTATGAATCTCACCAACACACGGATCTGCAGACACACGGATCTGCAGACACACGGATCTGCACAAAGTATGAATCTCACCAACACACGGATCTGCAGACACACGGATCTGCAGACACACGGATCTGCACAAAGTATGAATCTCACCAACACACGGATCTGCACAAAGTATGAATCTCACCAACACACGGATCTGCAGACACACGGATCTGCAGACACACGGATCTGCACAAAGTATGAATCTCACCAACACACGGATCTGCACAAAGTATGAATCTCACCAACACACGGATCTGCACAAAGTATGAATCTCACCAACACACGGATCTGCAGAAAGTGAGAGTGAATCTCACCAACACTGTGTGAAACTTAGCACATGTATTTAAATGCGAACTTACAAGTTACAAGTAAGTTTGTGGATAGGAAAATACATTTGTAAAAATTCTCTTAAAAAAGCGTGATGTTTGTCTCAAAATGATGTAACAGGAAAAAGGAATGTATGCATGTGTTGGTCTACTCACAAATAAGATCCAACAATTCACACACAGAATAGATGATTTACAAATGATATTTTATGATAAATGCACACACAAGTATAATTTTTTTTTGTAAAAATTACAAATTCAAATTTACAAAAGTCACAAATAAATCATTTGTGTTTGTAGATTGCAAAATACATTTGTAAATCATGGAAACACATTTGTAAATCAAAGAATATTTGTGCATCTTGGTATTGGATTCACAAATACTTTTGAGACAAATCTCTCCCCATATCCAGAAGGCCGTTCGCCTCCCCAGCGGCAACCCTATATTTATGCGCGACCAGCACAAACATTGTCGCATAGTTGATGACGTCTGTGTCCACTGGCGAAGCACTATGTGCGTGCCGCCACCTATAGGATCGGGGGTATATATGCAAGCGTATTCGGGCGCGTTAGAGACTTGGCCAGTGTGAATGCGGGCCAGCCAAGCGCACTCGGAAACGGAGCGGTCTGGAGTGCGCACGCGGAACCATAGTCTGAAACCGCTATAAGTGTAATGGTGGAATGGAAGCCTGGTGACAAGAGGCGTTCAGGCCTTGTTCATCAGTCTGATGGTAGCCGGGTGGAAGCTGTTCAGTCATCCTGCCTTGGATACTGCCGTAGACCTTCTTGCCTGGCCACGGTCATAGAAGCAGGATGTTGTGTGGGAGTCCTGACTGCTGCAGACCATACTGAATAACTGCTGGCTTGCATAACGTCTGCAGGCTAGGACTCAAGTCTAATATGTACATGTCAGCCATGTAGTCTTTGCTTCCTCCAAAGAGGATAATATGATCTCCCACCATGCAACAACACACCCAAGACATTGGACATGGGCCTTTCCCCTTGGGCTCAATCTTCTTCCAGGAGAATGTCTCTGGATTGAATTTCCAGCGATCATTGAACTTCCGATCCCAGCGGAAGCCACCACACATGTACAGCTCCCCTTTGTAGGTAAAGGCTGAATGACCGCAGCGTCCAGGAAACCATGCGGAAGCGTGCTCAACCAGCAGTTATAGTCTCCGTGTCAAATACACCGATGTTCATGTAGGCGCCCGCCATGTTTGTATTTGGGCCCCACAAGCCCCCAAATACAAACAAAATTTGTCTGTCAATTTTTTTTGGGGGGGGGCTTTTATGCCTTTATTGGTATAATTTAGTGGAGACAGACAGGAAACAGGGAGAGAGAGAGACGGGGAGTGACACACAGCAAAGGTCGTCGGGAACGGGACTCAAACCCGTGGCGCGCTGTCAGACTGCATTAGAGCCTAGGTGCCCGGACCGCTAGGCCAGCGGCCCGGGCACAACGGCCAGAGAACAACGGCCACACACCCCCCTAACCCACCACCACCACTTCATTACTGACAAACTGATTGACAAAAAAAACATCTCCCTTCAGCCAACCAAGGCCACTGGCCATGACGACATCCCCACCAGATTCCTCAGACCGTCTCCATTACTCCGGAGCACACATTACAAATGTATCCATCAGTGTCAGTGTCACGTCCCACAAATCAAGATGGCGAGAGTAATCCCACTGTATAAAAGGGAAACAAATGAAAACCTGGCAACTACCGCCCCGTCTCAAAAGTTATAGAGAGATTAATTCACTAACAGATCAACAGCTACCTAAATGAATGAAAACTGCTGTTTGAATTCCAATCTGGCTTCAGAACATCCCACTCCACTGACACGTACTGTATTTGACTACATCAAACGTGAGGTAGACTCAGGCAAATAGACAGCATGGGCATGCTGTCAAAAGGCATTTGACACTGTCAATCATTCAATTCTACTGAATAAGCTGAAGGCGATCGGTTTTGAACACATCTGTAAACTGGATGAAATCCTACCTTGAGGGAAGAGAACAAGTGATTGATGTCAATGGAACCAGGTCCTCGTCCCTCCCAGTGAACCGTGGGGTTGCCCAAGTAAGCATACTAGGGCCGTTACTGTTCCTTCTATACATTAACGACATGAAAGCAGCCTGTAACTGCAAATTGTTCTTGTTCGCTGATGACTCAGCACTCCTGGTCTCGGGCGAGGACAAAATGCAAGTTGAGGAAGCTCTCAGTTCTGAACTCAGTCAAATCCATACTTTCCGATAAAATCTTTACACCTTGGTAAAACAGAATCCATTCTTCTTGGATCCAAACATTCCCGTAGTAATGTAAATGCAAATGATTTCAAGGTCAGAGTTGATGATATACTAATCTCAAGCAAAGAAGAGGTTACCTATTTGGGCTGTATTCTTAACAACAAACTGACAGGTGAAAAAATGGCATCAAAAGTGTTCAAAAAAGTTAATCAAAGAACAACATTTTTGGGCAGAATGCCCTCTTTTTTCTCATTCAATGCCACTTTGACTAGGCTTGCACCTCTTGGTTCTTCAACATCTCAATGTCACTAAAAACTAAGCTTCAGAACTCCCAAAACAAACTGATTCGACTACTTCTCGGCCTAAAGCCCATGACCCACCTAATTCCAACACATTTTGCTAGTCTGGGATGGCTCAGGGTAGAAGACAGTGTTAAGCAATTAAAAATGGGATTGGTATTTAAGATAGTCAAAGGGGCAATGCACTCAATACCCTCATACCTGACTAACTACTTCTGCAAACTGAGTGACACCGACAGCCACAATACTAGAGTGAGTGACAACGATCTGGTACCATCCATTTATAGAACAAACATGGGAATATTCTCATTCTACTACTCTGCCACCAAAATGTGGAATGCCCTGACACCATCCCTTAAAACATGTGAATCACTGGCTTCTTTCCAAACAGGCCTGAAAATCCATCTATCAGGAAACCACAATGGGAGGTAAACGCAATAGGAAGGAGGTGACATTCACTGCCAAAATGTTTTCCCCTTTCTACTTTGTACATAGTGTTTTGTATTTGTTGATGATATGTATTATTGTGTTATTTTTGGGGCGGTGTAGCCGCCCCCTATAAGTGAGTTTTGGACACCGACCAAAAGATTTGTATACCCCCTAACCCTTCCATTGCTAATGCAAATCGATACTTTTGCAAAGTCAGCCAATCACATTACAGCTATGTCATCACCACTAACTGTAATGTGATTGGCTGACTTTGCAAATTCAGGACTGTGATTGGCTAGCGAAACACATGACACATGTGCAGCCCTATGAATAGCAGTATGGACTTTGAAAAAAGTCATTTATCATTTTTTTAAAGTGAGTCATGTTGTGATGACCACACACCGCCCGATGAATTGAATAATAGGACCACAATGGAAACGAGTCTCCAGGACTTTTTTGTGTTATCCTTTTGGCCTTAATGTCTTACTGTGCCCTGTGCTGTTTACATTTCTGACTAATAAAGTTTTCAATCAATCAAACTGAGGTATCACACAATTGAAAGTTTGATGTGAAATAATCGTGACGGCATTTTTGTATCGTTTATTCACGTCGCTCCTGGTGTGCAATGACTACTGCACTGCAATTATTTTAACTTTACCTAACTTAGCTACTAGTTACGTTGCAGATTTAGATTATTAATACGAAACATACATTAACCACCTAAGCCCAATTTTGAACTTTATGTGACGTGTTGTTGTTACAGAAGTTTGACATGTTTTGGTACTTTTACTTTGGTACTGTAACTCACATTGTGAGCTTGTCGATAGGCTATTTTCCCTACTTTTGTGCGACACTCTTGTATGATGATCAGTGCATCCATTTATCATACAATACTGTTTCACTTGACAATCTCAATGACCGAAAACAAAACAGATGTATGGACGTTTACAATGTGACGTGAACACACTGGACTCCTTAGAAGGTTTACTGAAGGTGTCATATTTTAGGTGTCATAAGGAAACATTTAAGATGCAGCGTTTCCTGCCCATAACCAACCTCCTGTGTGTGTGTGTGTGTGTGTGTGTGTGTGTGTGTGTGTGTGTGTGTGTGTGTGTGTGTGTGTGTGTGTGTGTGTGTGTGTATTTTTAGTGAAATGCACTTTCACTCTGCCCTTGTCTCTATCTATCTCTATCATCTCGAGCTCTTTCATCACCTCTTCCACTCACTTTCTCAACTTCACTATGTACCCGTATCTCTCTCTCTCTCTCTCGCTCTCTCTCTCTGCAGTGATTGGCTGTGCTGTTAACACTCCCACAACTCTCCTCTCCATCGGTTCACGTGAGCTCCTTACGTGTTCCTGCCCTCCAGGGAGCGTGTGCACGCGCACGCACGGACGCACACACACATACTCTCTCTCTCTCTCTCTCTAAAGGGGCCAGTTCTCACTTTACACTGTGGCTTTCTAAGTACCAGCCTACTTAACATGACCCCACTGAACCCCCCCCCCCCCCACACACACACACACACACACACACACACACACACACACACACAAGCATGTGAAAGTAACACACCTCCACCCCCCGAGCGTCACTTGTCAGCAAAGCTCATCAAACATTTTTGAACAGGAAAAGTGAGCAAACACACACACACACACACACACACACACACACACACACACAGGCGCGCGCGCACGCACGCACAGACGTGTGCGCATGTGATTCTAGGAACTGCCGGAAGCATTGTACTGAAAGGCTTCCTCACTCTCTCACATCTTCCTTCTCTACTATCACGACTATCTGTCTGTCTGTCTGTCTGTCTATCTCTCTTTCTCTATCAGTCTCTCTCAGTCTTTCAGTCTCTCTCTCCCTGTCTCTCTGCCTCTCTTTTCTGTCTTTCTGTCTCTCTGTGTCTCTCTCTGTCTGTCTGTCTCTCTCGCTCTCTTTTTCTCTCTCTCTCTCAGCAGTAGGTCTATGGAATTAATTCTTGGCCGAGTTCCAGAATAACCTCCTCAGTGGCGGGAAAATACACGTGCGCACACACGCAAGCTTGTTGTCTCTTTGTCTCACATACACACATACAGGAACGAACACACACACACACACACACAAACGTCATTGAATCCAACTCTGAACCTTTTCACAATGGTAAAAAAGTACATGTACTCAAGTAGCTGTACCTACAATCTTGAGGTACTTTTACTTTGCTCAAGTATTTCCATGTTTCAATAGTTTAAACTTCTACTCCACAACATATCTGAGAGGGAAACATTTAGTACTTAGTAGTACTTTTGACTACAATTATTTGAAAACTTTAGTTAATCATTATTACAAAACATACATTAACCACTGAAGTCCTATTTTATACTTTGCCTCAACAATAGCAGTGTGACACGTTGTGAGCTTGTAGATCCGCTATTTTTTGAAAATGTTTGACGAATTTCAACATTGTTCGTGCTTTTACTTGGTATTTTTTGCTAGCAATAATTTTGTACAAATTTTCTTGTGAAGAAGTGATTTTGAAAGGTGAAGTAGCAGTGATGGAAACAGTGGCAGACCTCATATCAGTGGGACATAGTTTAACTTTATAGGAACATGTGACATGTTCAAATATGTGGAAATAATCTCATATTCACTACAGCAGAAACACACACACACACACACACACACACACACACACACACACACACACATACTTAGGCTTAGTACGTCACTTTTTACAGTGTGTGACCACCCACACAGAGAGAGAGAGAGAGAGAGAGAGAGAGAGAGAGAGAGAGAGAGAGAGAGAGAGAGAGAGAGAGAGGAATTCTCTACCAGCTGCTGTATTTACCCCCCCTTGCATCATTGCCCCTTACCCATTGGTGGACGCTCGGTGCGCAGCCCCTCCCAGCCGACTCTGTGATTGGTTGAGGCTTGGCGCGCTTTCCTCCCCACACTAACAGCAACAGCCAGCATGGAGGAACAAAAGTTCAGCGAGGTTGTGTGTGTATGTGTGTGTGTGTGTGTGTGTGTGCGTGTCTGTGTGTGTGCGTGTGTGACATGTCACACTGCCCTCGTGGCTTTGGTGTCGTGACCATATAGACAAATAAAAACACACATTACAACACTTAAACAAGCACTTCATTCACTGTCAGGCAGAAACCTTGTATCTCCACATTTCAAGGTTTCAACCCAACAGCGACAACACCATTCACTTTACCGTTGGGTCATTCAAGTTCAGCGGGGAACAGTAACTAAGTACAACATATTTACTCAAGTACTTTACTTGAGCATGTCCATTTTTCAATACTTAATACTACAATAATTTGAAAACTTGAGTTACTAGTTACTTTGTAGATGTTGATTATGAATACAAAGTCCTACTTTTAGACTTCGGCTATTCGAAAATCCATGCAGATTTTATTATCTATGGTCAAAGCAAATAGAAAAAGACAAACAAAGGCATGCATCTCAACTCTGCCTGGTGAAGACGTCATCTTTCCTTTGATTTAAGTATCCGTGCGTGCGTGAACTTATGTTAAAGGAAAAATAGAGTCTGCACAGCATGTACTGTATGTATTGCCACCACAGATTGTGACACGTGGAGCTCCATGTAAAGGTGATAAATGCTCAACTCTGTTTTTCCTTTGATATTGACTTCTGCCCTAGGGTTGGGATCCTTTAGGATTTGAACATTTCCTGGTTCCTTAACGGTTCCCTTTAGCGATTCCTTTATATTTAGGCAAAAAATATATATACTGTATATCATTCTGGCCTTCAATATATTTTTTAATAAACACTAATTCAATCATACATATAGTACTGCATACATATTATTGTGGTCCGGGGACCCTCTGTAATTCTGAGTGTACAAATGGAACCAAATGGACCCTTACAGGTCTGTAACTCTGAATGTACAATAGAACCAAATGGACCCTTACAGGTCTGTAACTCTGAAAGTGTACAAATGGAACCAAATGGACCCTTACAGGTCTCTAACTCTGAGAGTGTACTAATGGAACCACTCACAGAGTAATCGTGGTTCTTGAAATTAAAAAGTTTGACAACCACTCGTATTGTAATTGTATGGCAGAGGTCCTCCTCATAACAGCTCTGACGTGTGATAAATCTGGTTCCGGAGGCGGTTCCAAATCTTGGAACGGATTCCAGTTCCTCGATGTAGGATCCGGTTCCTCCGGTTCCAGATCTCAACCCTAATGCCCTGCACCTGGCACTAGGGTTGTAGTACTCGAGACCGGTCTCGAGACCGCTTTTTGATTTACTCGGTCTTGTCTCGGTCTCACCCATAATTTGACTCGGTCTTGACTCGGTCTCGCCCATAATTTGACTCGGTCTTGACTCGGTCTCGCCCATAATTTGACTCGGTCTTGACTCGGACTCGGACTAAGGGACTCGGGACTCTACCCCCACCGAGTCCACTCGAGTCCAAGACCAAGTCACTACAATGCAATGAAGTAATTGTATTATACCTATAAGGAGCCCATTCACATTAACATTATAAGAGAGCTGTCTGGCGCTTATGGACAGCTGTCTTGGAGCGCATCATCTTGTAGTTGACAGCGCAGCAGCAGCAGAACACCAGCAGTCCTGTCCCTCTAGTTTATATTCTTTTTAAATTATATCCACAAACAGGTGTTTATTTATTTATTGTGTGTGTTCACTGTGTAGCCTGTGGTTGTTTTAATCATCATCAGTCTCTAATCATCTAAAGATGAATAGAGACTGCTTCCAGTAAGGTTTCCTTGCGCACATTATACTGTGTCACTCACTGCAGTAAATATATCAGTCCAAGCAGCAAAACTAAAAACATTAATTACGGGGCCAGAGCTCAGCTCTGGACCTGTTTTGTTATTGGCATTATTCTGTCACTTCTGCCACTTTTCGCAGTTCTGGCTGAACCGTGCTGTCGCTTTTTACGAAACTCGGCCATATAGTAGATAGATGGTCATGAAAAACGATCAAGAAATAATTCTCACACTCATTCGTCAAAAGGTGGCGCTATAGCACTCAATTGAAAATGCCAACTTTGAACAGGTACAACTCATGCCCTGTTTGACCTACAGCCATGAAACTTGGATACACATATGCGTCTCCTCATGCTGAACAACTTTCACCCTCTGACTTTTGACCTCTGACCTTTAGATCTCCCACCATTTTGAATTATATGAATAACAGTCATTGGCTCCTAACTTCTGCATTTTTTCACTTATGGAAAATCCGCTGCCAAGGTGATGTCGGCATAGGTCCAAAGTTCAAGTGTTAAACGTTTCGTGCAGATTGCTCAAAAATCCCAGGAGGAGATAGATTTTAACTATTACAGTTTTATGGAAATTATTCATCTGCCCCTAACACACACATGCAGACTCACATTTCTTTGAAACTTTGCAGAAAGGTTGAGGGTCATTCCAAATATCACTGAAACCAATCTTACTCCAATTGGCCAAAGGGGGGCGCTATAGCAATTTTTTGAAAATGAAAACTTTAAACAGGCATAAGTCATGCCTCGTTTGGCCGAAAGTCGTGTAACTTGGTTAAACTCATATAGTGCCTTGACTCATGAGGAACACATGTATCGCTTTGACCAGTAAGCTCCGCCCTTAGATTGTCCGCAATTTTGAGCAGTTTGAAAAACACTTGTTTTTGGGAGCTCTGGCTTAACCGTGCATACGCTTTTTACGAAACTCGGCCATATGGTAGATGGTCATGAAAAACTATCAAGAAATAATTCTCACACTCATCCGTCAAAGGGTGGCGCTATAGCACTCAATTGAAAGTGCCAACTTTGAACAGGTACAACTCATGCCCTGTTTGACCTACAACCATGAAACTTCGATACACACATGCGTCTCTTCATGCCCGACAACTTTTGTGGTCTGACTTTTGACCTCTGACCTTTACATCTCCCACCATTTTAAATTATATGAAAAACAGTCATTGGCTCCTAACTTCTGCATTTTTTCACTTATGGAAAATCCGCTCCCATCATTATGTCGGCAGTGGTCCAAAGTTCATGTGTAAAGAATTTCGTGCAAATTGCTCAAAAATCCCAGGATTCCATAGATTTTAACTATTGCAGTTTTATGAAAATTATTCATCTGCCCCTAACACATACATGCAGACTCACATTTCTTTGAAACTTTGCAGTAATGTAGAGAGTCATTCCAAATATCACTGAAACCAATCTCACTCCAATTGGCCAAAGGGGGGCGCTATAGCAATTTTTTGAAAATGCAAACTTTAAACAGGCATAAGTCATGCTTCGTTTGGCCGAAAGTCGTGAAACTTGCTTACACTTGTGCCTTGACTCATGAGGAACACATCTATCGCTTTGACCAGTAAGCTCCGCCCTTAGATTGTCCGCAATTTTGAGCAGTTTGAAAAACACTTAAACCCAGGATTTTTTAGCTATTTGCGTGAAACTGTATCATCTGTGTGATCTCCTTTTTCACAGTTCCTTGTCTGTTGGTCCAATGGCGTCTCCCTTAAATGAGTGCCTCACAATCTCAAGGTCGCCAGTTCAAACCTCACTTGGTGCAGACTTCATTTAAGTTGAATTGCAAACAACATGACTGTATCAATGAATACATGTGCAAATGGTAAAGATAACCTGAAATGCTTATTTGAGAGTACGTTTTTTCAATGTATCGGCTATTTTCATTCTACAATCTCAAAACTTTTCAGATAGCAACGTGTTTCTGAGCTTGTAGATCGGCTGCTTTCACTGTTTTCGGTTGCGAGGAGACATACAATTTCTTTATTGGTAAATGGTTTGTGAACGAGTGATCTTAGTGTTGGCTTGGTTCATGACAGAAGGCAAGAGTTTATGATCTTCAACAGACAACATCAACGTTGCAGCCTATTAGTCCGAAGGTTGAGAATTCAATTCCTTTTAATGGCAATAGGTTGAGATGTCCAATCAATCCATTCTGTTTCCATCTCTCTCTCTCATCAATCTATTCCGTTTCCATGTCTCTCTTCAATCTATTCTCTCTCTCTCTCTCTCTCTCTCTCTCTCTCTCTGGCCCCGTATTATCGCTGCTTGCAGCTATATTTAACATTAGATCCTGACCGATGCTGTCGTCGGCTTGTCTACAAATCACTTAAATGATCTATTCTCTTGTAAGTTGTACCACATTGTGCGTAATTGCGCACAGGGAGACTGAGCTCTTTCTGCTTTTCATATTAAGATCAATTCTATTTCTATGATTCTATCAATCCTATTTATTTCATACAATAAAACAATAAGTAGGCCTACATCCAGAAACGTTTTCACCATGAATATAAAAGCATCAACCTGTATGCATGAGGCAAATATACTCTGTTATAATTGAGCTGTGTTCAAACTGTTACTTGAGTAAAAGTATTGGCTTCAAAATATACTTAAAGTACCAAAAGTAAAAGTACAAAAATATTTGAAAATAGCCGATCTACAAGCTCTCAATTGTGAGCTTGTAGATCTGCTATTTTCTTGATTTTTTTCATGATATATGGCTAAAGTGGTTAATATATTTTTATAATGTAATAATTTATATCTGCTGCAAACTACGTTTTCAAATAATTGTAGTCGAGTAAAAGCACAATATTTGCCTCTGATATGAGTAGAAGTAAAAGTATTGAAAATTGGAAGAAAAAAAAATACCAAAGCCAGAAACATATAATTGCAGTGTTTCAGATCAAGATGTGTTCTGTACCAAAAAAAAATAAAAAATATGGTCTCGGTCTTGACTCGGCCTCGCCCCCCGTCGGTCTCGGTCTTGACTTGGTCTCGCCCCCCGTCGGTCTCGGTCTTGACTTGGTCTCGCCCCCCGTCGGTCTCGGTCTTGACTTGGTCTCGACCCCCGTCGGTCTCGGTCTTGACTCGGACTCGACCCCCTCCCTGGCCTCCCGGACTCGGTCTTGACTCGGACTCGCCCCCCTTTGGACTTGGTACTGACTTGGACTCGCTTTAGGTGGTCTCGACTACAACCCTACCTGGCACCTTACTGTGCGTGTTTGACAGTGGTGGAAAAAGTACTCAAATGTTTTACTCAAGTAAAAGTATCAATACTGCAATGTAGAAATACTCTGTTACAAGTAAAAGTCCGGAATTCAAAATGTACTTGAGTAAAAGTATAAAAGTATTTGCAACAAAATGTACATAAAGTACAAGAAGTAAAAGTACTCATTATACAAAATGTCCCATTTCAAGTTTTCAAACGTATTCAAATATTTTGAAAATAGCAGATCTACAAGCTGTAGATCTGCTATTGTGAGCTTGTAGATCGGCTATTTTCAAATGGCCAAAATATATAGGGCTGAAGTGGTTACTATATGTTTTGTAATAATAATCAAAATCAACAAAGTAACTAGAAACTAAAGTTTTCAAATAATTGTAGTGGAGTAAAAGTATTGGAAATTGGAAATCCTCGAGTAAAGTACAAATACCTCAAATTGTTACTTAAGTACAGTACTTGAGTACATGTACTTTCCACCACTGGTGTTTTATGAACTAATGCTAAATAAATCTGTTTGTTCTTGTTTATTCATTGGATTATTTTTCTTAATTTATTTTATTTAATTGAACATCGATTCTAAAACGTTCAGTTCAAGTTCAAGAGAGCGTGAGGGATCACTTACATTGAGGGATTTTGTTCATAGAATTATTGTTTGCTTCATAGATCTTTACATAAATGCCACCTGATAAAGATAAGGAGTCATGCTGAATTGCTGCGAGACACGAGCACTGTTGACAACACAGCTGTGTTTCTGTCTGTGACCAACGGCTTCTATCTATTCACTATTTATACAGAGAGATAGAGAGAGAGAGAGAGGAGAGAGAGAGAGTGGAGCAACAGTTGGAAGAGAGTGAAAGGGAGAGAGAGATGTAACTTCAGTTCAAATTAACTGACCGCAGACCTCTAGTGGTGGAACTATGACACGACACACACACACACACACACACACACACACACACACACACACACACACACACACACACACACACACACACACACACACACACACACACACACACACACACACACACACACACACACAGAGGTTGAGGCATATCCGAGGCAACATGTAATATACAGTAGGCTAAATATACAGTAAATATATATTTCTGTCAGGTGGAAACCTCATATGTCCAAAACTGTTGTAATTTTTCAGGATTCAAAGTCAAAAACAGCAAAAAATAGCAGATCTACAAGCTCGAAGCCCAACGCGGAGCGACATGCGTTTCGAGCTTGTAGATCTGCTGCTTTTGGATGATTTTGCGTGACGCTGTCGTACGATCAAGTTGGGTGCAAAAAGTTATGGAGATATGAGGTTTCTGCCCGACAGCAACGTTATGTCGATGATCGAATATCGATTCTGTGCCGATGACAAACAGCTTATTCAGATGTTGCTATTGACTCTTTATTTTGAGCTTGCGTGTACAGTACATATGGGAAAGCTGGGGGGCTCTGGGTCTCCCCATAGGAACCTGGGGGGTCTCTGGGTCTCCCCATAGGATCACACTCTAACAGAGGTCTGTTAGAGTGGAAGCCTATGGGGAGACACAGAGCCCAGGAGGTTCTAAGCTGTTCCCCTCTCCCCTCTCTGTGGAAAACCTCCATGTTTCCTGTGTGGGAAAATGACAGTCTGTCCCTCGGATAAGATTAGTGGAACAGCCCGTTAACCACTTAAACCCTACATGGTTGACCGGAGTCCTTCAGGGCTCTATACTAGTGCTAGTGTCTTTTATGTTTTCTGTTATTGTGGGGAAAGCTTTCGCAGAAAATAGCCCATTCTGCAAAAGCTTTCCCCACAAGACGGATGCTGGGGTTTAAGTGGTTAATGGCTCGGAGGTCTATTAGAGTGGGGATCTATGGGGAGACACAGAGCCCCCCATGTACCCTGTGTACCCCATGCCCCCCATGTACCCCGTGCCCACGTATGCCTGTTCCTTACAAATGGGGCACGATTTAAAAGAGAAATAAACAGGCTTTCCAACGGCATTAAAGTTATTGCCAAAACAACATTTCTACAATAGAGAAATAATGGACCAAACACAAATTGCAGAACCTTTTGTGCCACAGTATGTTTGTATACACAGGGTAACCTACAAACCCAGGCTCAGACACGTGTGACTTACATATATTAACTTACAAAAACACACAAAGGCTGCTGAACTTGGACCCCACGTGTCTAAAAACACACACACACACACACACACACACACACACATACGCATACGCACACGCACACGCACACGCACACGCACACGCACACACGCACACACAGTGTGCGTTGTTGTTGTTGTCGGTCCATTTTCCCGCCAAATCTGGCCTCTGGCAGGTCGTACATGACAGCATTCCCGGCCTTTCAGAGGGCCCTCGCCATGACGACCAAGTCCTTCGCCATGACAACGGACTGTCTCATGTTGTCTGGGTACCACGTGAGAGACCGTTCTCTGATAACACATACACTCGCACGCGCGCACACACACACACGCACACGCACGCACGCACACACACACACACACACACACGCACACGCACACGCACACGCACACGCACACGCACAAGCAATACATTACATTGGTCAGGAAGTATGAAGGCCAGAACACATACTGTACAGTTACATCATCAGTACGTATCAGACTGTAGTCTGTCCTGTAAGCCTGCCGAGTGGAAACCTTGTATGTCCAAAACAGTTCATTTTGTATAATTATTAAAAAAAACTAAACATTTTAAAATAGAGAAAATAGCTATACAAGCTCACAACACGCCACAAAACGACGCTTTGTGGCGTGTAATGAGTTTATATATATATAATATACTAGAGTTTCGGGGGGCTACGCCCCCCTCAACCCCAGCCGCGCACGGGGCCCAGCGTGGCCGCGTGTATATTGGGGTACTCAAATTGCTGGAGTAAAACTGTGGAAAAGTAAAAAAAAAAAAAAAAAAAATTTGAAAAAAAAAATATTTTTGATGTTTGAGGGGGACCCCCGCGGACCCCCTGCTGGTCGACGGCCCCCCTGTGGAGTGTTGGGCCGCGCGGGGACCCCCCTGGAACATGGCGGACCCCTTCGGTGTATTTTTTTTTTCATGAAGGTGGTTGCTTGTTTCTGGCGCTTGTTTTTAGAGAACCTGGCATGCCAACGACTTGGCAACCCGACTTGTTTGTTTTTGTGTTTGGGATGAACATGGCACGTGAAGGACGGACATAGTGTGATCGAGACATGAGTGAAGTGAAAGTAACGGCCTGGGTGGAACAAAGGAGGTACGTAAGAAGGGGGGGGGGGGGGGGGGGGGTTGAAGCAAAGGAGCTGCGTGTGTGTTGGTGTGGAGGAGATGGGCAGAGTGCAATGGCGGCGCAAGCCAGCGCATGCTGCCGCACGTTACACCAGAAATGGTGCCTGGAGAAAATGGTGACCAAAAAAAAAGTTTTGAAAAAAAGGAAAAAACCCCCGCAGCGGCTGGCAGCTGTTGTGGTGATGAGGTCGTGCGCAGGGTAAACGGTACGAAGCTGCCTCCCCTTCCGTTTTGTCCGACATTTGGTGAGTAGAATTAATTATGTTGCGCGGTGGAAAAGCTGTAGTGAGCAGTGAGATGTCCCCTACGCGAGGCGTAAATTCAGCGCGGCCGCCGTGGCGAGTCAGTTGCCGACATGTGGTGTGGCGGTGCGTTGTTTATTCGATAACAGAGCTGTGGGGTGTCGCACCCAGGGTGCGGAAGTTGCTCGCCATTTATATAGTTAGATATCATGCTGGAAACCTTTTATGTCCAACATATGTATAAACCCACAGACACACACACACAAAGTAGGAATTTGGAGATACAAGGTTTCTGCCGTACAGCAATGTTATCAGACTTATATGCATCATTGCCTGCACACAGCCAACAGGGTGTGGTGATTAGGTAATAAATATACATTAAAACAATATTTTTCTTTTTTACAACAGATTAGCAGTTTAGTGAGATGAACTGAGTTCAGTGAGTTCCTAGAGATGTCTTCTACAGTGACCTTACTTAAGCATAACCTAACATAACCTTAAAACATGAACATAAACAAGTTCATAGAGCTTATAGACATTTATTCTACAGTACAATGATGACCTTACTTAACGTAACACATCGTAACATAAGTATTGTGTTAAAATAAGTGTTAAATAGCTCTATGTTGTGATATTAGTCATCGCTATAGAGTGTTTGTTCAGTAACAGGAGTCTCCCTGTCTCTCCAGCTCTTTAGTAAACATACATTGGGATACCAATGTCATCGAATCAGGAGAGAGATCTCATACAGGAACAGGATAAACAAGTGAAATTGGAAGTGATGACACAAATAAATGAGCAGAAAAAATTGGAACTGGAATAAAATCAAACCGCCCGCAGGACACTGTGGGTACTGTATGTGGTCACATGCAGTATTATAACCGGGAAAACATCTGTCATTTTAGATTTGAACCATTATCTTATACTTTGCTATATTCAAAAATAGCACATGTACAAGCGCTATGAGCTTGTTAATCAGAGCTTGTTAAGCAAACATTTGTAACTCAGATCTTTGCTTCGGGGGTCTACAAATGTCTTCTAAATCCTAACAGTTAAAAAAAAAAAACCTTATGTTGCTATTAATCAGTGGTTCTCAAACCTTTTCATGTCAAGGTCCCCCAAAATGATATGTATTTGTCCGCCGACCCCCATCTAAAAATATGTTGTTCCAGGGACAAGAAGCAAAGATTTGAGTTACAAATGTTTGCTTAAAGAAATTCAAAGATTTGCACACATTTTCAAGATTTAAAAAAAATAGCAGATATACAAATATCTGCTATTTTTGAATAGCTAAAGTATAAAATAATGGTTAAGGTGGTTACACAGATGCTTTCCCGGTTTTAATGGGTTAACTGGTTGAGGCCAACATTTTAACTACACGATGGATAATGCACTCACCCTTAATGGACGTGCGCGTGCGCGTGCGCGTGTGCCTAAGTGTGTGTGTGTGTGTGTGTGTGTGCATGCGTCCTTGTTCGTTTAATTTATTTGTAATGCCTTTTCTGTAGGCCATTTTATATCCTGTGAATTGCAGGTTTCTCATGATATTTGCTTGCGCGGAATGTATATATATAAATCTTGTTAGTCATTGGTGTGGTGGTGATATATGAGCCGGTCAGATATGGACTGTGATATGAAAACAATTTATGAGCTGCTGATCCGCAGTGTTCCACACGACAAATCATCTCAGATTGAACTGATAATATTCTATAAACATGAACACGTCACACACACACACACACACACACACACACACACACACACACACACACACACACACGCAGTACACTATACACACATGCACACACACACACACACACACACAGAGGTGTGCATTACTATACTTGTGAGGACATTACAATTTTAGGCCACCATTGAAAATAGCCAAACATGTACCCCAAACAATTGCTAATCTGTAGATCAATATTAGCAAATCTGTATATCAGCTATTTAGGAAAAGTATCCTCACAATGTCTAATTTGTATACTTGTGGGGACATTCGGTTCCCACACACACACACACACACACACACACACACACACACACACACACACACATACACACACACACACACACACACACACACACACACACACACACACACACACACACACACACACACACACACACACACACACACACACACACACACACACACACGCTGAGCCAACACTGAGTCAGTCTCTATATATGACAGGATCAGTTTGTGAAAACAGAAACGTCTCCACAACCAACACATTATCACAGCAGCATTCATAACCCTGTCTGACTGGATGTATATCATGACTAAACATAATGGATACCCAGCAGAGGTGGAAGAAGTTCCCCCGATTTAGCAATACCCTGTTACTATTGTCATGACCATAGAGCAGTGGTTTTCAACCCTTTTCAGAACAAGGTCCATTATCTATTCGGCATTTGAGCCACGGACCACCATTGGATGAGATTTAGCCTCTCAGACCCAAGACTATGAATATTTTGTTGTTTGATTAGGATTTTGTCCACAATTCCATGTATTGATGTTGGTACCAATAGGAGAGATAACAGGCAAACGTTGATCAAAATAACAATTCTTTAATTAAGTAATGCAGATGTTTAACAATAATTTAACTCCTGAGAGCGTAAAGTGAGTGAGTGAGTGAGTGAGTAATGTTTTGTGACTATTACTGTTACTTGGATTAGATAAAGGTTGGTATGAAAATATGCATTTTTAGATGTAACCAAACTATACTGGAACTATAAACCCATGTCTGGCATTTGTTACAAACTTAACCCATTCAATCCGGGAACGCATCTACGTCTTTTAAATCCTAACTGGTTTCTGAAAACATATATGTTGCTATATCAGTGTTGCTCAAACGTTTTCATGTCAAGGACCACCCAAAATTATACGTGTTTGGCCGACGACCCCCATCTCAAAATATTTAGTTCCAGGGACCGCCAGAAGCAAAGGTTTGAGTTACAAATGATCGTTTAAAAATATATATATTCAAAGATTTGCACACATGTTCAACATTTTTCCAAAAGATAGATGATCTAAAAGCTTATAGTGCAGCACTATTTTTGAATTGCTAAAGTAAATGATAGAATAATGGTTATAGCTATAATCTAAAATGACACAGATGTGTTCCCGAATTTAACGGGTTAAAAGCTTGAAAATTCAGGGAGTTTAAGATGATTTTAATAGTGGAGAGACCGCCTGCTTCAATGGACATAGATGCATTAGAAGGCTCGGCTCCCCTTTCTACGTTGCTCCAATAAACTGCAGTGGCCAATGAGGTATCTACGTTTCCATAGTCACCAGTCCATAGAGGTCTTCCTCCTGACCAACCTCCAACCACAACCAGCGTCTGTAACTCAGTATTTTCTAGTGTATTAGAGCAGTAGTTCTCAACCTTTTCAGGCCGTGACCCCCCCCCCAAAATAAATCATATTTGAACTGGGGACCCCCAACCCTGATAAGCACTTGGAATGTATAGGAGTTGAGGCATTCAATTTTCTGTTCCACAGATAAATATTGTGAAAATAGCAAAGCGAGGCCATGTGAGCTTGTATATCGGCTATTTCTCTAAAATGTTGCATCTTTCTTTTATTATTTGACATTTTGGCCAATGTTTGACCAGTTTTTATAGCATAGCTTGTTGATTACTTCTGAGGCAGTAATGGTCTTTTTTTTTTCTCTCTTTGAGGTATTCAAAAAGTCTTAAAAGTTCTTAAATTGTCACTTCACTGTCATCTGGGGACCGCCCAAAAATCACGTGGGGACCCCCCTGGGGGTCCTGACCCACAGGTTGAGATATTAGATTTGCGGTTCGATGTATAGCCGTAGGGGTGGGTGGCCCTTTTTTTTTTTAGTACTAGTTGTTTGTACATGTTTTTCTTTCGTAAGATCCATGTACTTTTATGTTCTTTATGATAAAGGGAAGCATTGGATTTTCTCAGGATTTTATGTCCAGGGGTACACCCTGAGGTATGGTTTCAAATGTTACAATCAATGACTGGAAAGGAGGGAGTCCATTTCTGTATGTAAAAAAGGTTAATGGATGTTTTGCAAAGTAACTAGTCACTAAAGTTTTCAAATAATTGTAGTGGAGTAAAACGTACAATATTTGCCTCTGAGATGTAGTGAGTTAACCTGACTCTGCCAAATGGAAGAAGCTTGCGACACAGTGAGTATGAAGCATCAAAAAAAGGAAATACTCAAGTAAAGTAGACGTAAGATAAAATGTACTTATATATATTGTTATGTAAAATGTAAAGCATCCACACATTATCAACAATCATTCATTCTATCTACGTAGGAGCTCTTCTGTGTCTGGAGTCATAATGTCGTGTGTTTTATCACAGTGCAAACAATTCCAACAGTCCACTCAAACTAAAACTAGTCTGCCGTTTCAAAGGCTCGCCGATGAAACGTCAATATGTACAGTATCTTTTATCACCGCATTTCCTCAATAAAACAACGACACAACACACTCAAACTGAGGGCAACTCGGCTCGTGAACGCACATAGGTTTCAGTCTGCAGGTTTTGTCATCATAAAGGTTATCTGATATGGACGTAGATCAAACGGTGCCCTACAAGGGGACATTTCCTACTTTGAAGTACTGATGTCTTATCTCTAAGTAAACAAAGTCACTGATGGCAGGGCCCGGTGCGGCGCTGTGACCTGCTGAAAGTTGGCACTTTCCGATCAGCGGTGGAAGAAGCCGATGCCTACACACGTCCCCCACAGACACACAGATTGTGGGATTCCTTGCGTCCTCCACAGCAGTGCTTCACAAACTTCAAGTCAAGCCATTTGGGTACATTGGCTTGTGATTCTAGGGGGGTGAAAATGTTCCAGTGGAACACTGTGGTGTCCCGTGTAGCGACCAAAACACCACTAGTCACTGGCGATACTCACACCAAGTCAATCGTATGCCCGCCGGGACAGACAGACATAAAGACATACACAGATTTAAGACACATAGATAGATACATGACTCTACCCACTGCACACGGTACAAGAGATTTTCCGCCAAAGACACTTATTGAATATTGACTATCAATCGCGTGTGGGGCCCTTAAAGGCTGTTTATCCATGACGGTTTCTTCCCAGCTGAAGACGCAAGGCGCTCGCCTAAAACAAGGGTTCCCGAACTTTTCGGGCCCTGACCCCCCCCGAAATAATCATATTTGAACTGGGGCCCCCCACCCTAACAAGCACTTGGAATTGTATAGTAGTTGAGGCATTACATTTTGTTTGACTCGGTTCCACAGATAAATATTGTGAAAATAGCTCAAGCTCAAGAACTACAACCTCACAACGCCTCGCAATGCGAAGCGTTGTGAGCTTGTAGATCATCTATTTTTGCAATATGTGCCGGCTCGTTCAGGTAATATTTGACAATTAGGCCAATGTTTCACAAATTTTTATAGCATAGTTTGACGGTTACTTTTGACGTAGTTATGTCTTATTATTTATTAGTTTATTTTTTTCATTCTAGAGGTATTAAAAAGGCCTCAAAAGTCCTTAAATTGTCACTTTATAAATGTGCAGATACCATGTATACATGTTGGTTTGTTTACTGTTGAGTGAGAGAACAAGGTTGAACATTAAGAAAATCATCTGGGGACCCCCTCCCAAATGTTTTTTTCTGGGGACCCTCCTGGGGGTCCTGACCCCCAGTTTGGGAACCACTGGCCTAAAACATGCTTACAGACGCTCGAAAGCTAAAAATATAATGCCCATTGCAAAATATAAGCTGCAGTCAGTGCCTTGTTGTCACACTGCTGGTGTTTGCAGCATAGCGTAAAAAAAGCGACCCAAGCTTTCACTCTTTAAAAAAATACCGGGTAAACATCATGGAAAAAAAGCTTTGTTGGACACACAGCCTAACAGTAACAACTATACTGTACACGCATAAATATACGAAGGTAAACTACTTGACAGCTTAGTGTTGTTGGATCTATTGTTCAGGATATAAAAGATGTTATTTTAACACGGTTACCAGTTAAGTCCTACTTCCTGGTCCCTGGCTGGTGTTGTTGACACAGTCGGAATGTTTGTCTAAGGTTAGGACGGACTTCCCTGTTGACTTTCCCAAGCTAGCTGTGATGCTAACCTAAAGAGCAACCGTACACACACATTCTAGGATTCCTTCTCCGCAACACTGGGACGTGGACAAAAATTGATGACGCATGTCATTCACTTCATCTAAAATGCCCTCATGTTGGTGACAAGCCGGTTGGCTGTGAATTGGTTCATGTTACCAATTATTATTGTAGTTATAGTCTAAGAGGGAAATTGTGTTATGTGGACATGGCTGAATAATAAAGCGATATGCCACAAGAGGCAGTGATCTACAGTGATTTTAGAACAAAGGCTTTAAATGCTAAATCATAACACAAAATATGAATACAATTATAAATCATCGCTGTCGGGTGGAAACTTTATGTGTTCAAAACTGATCTGCAAGCTGAAAACGCTGCATGAAGTGACACGTTTTGAGCTTGTAGATCTGCCACTTTTACTATTTTTTAATTTGAATCCAGAAAAGTAACACAATGCAGGAGAGACAGACAGTAGGACAGCTGAGAGGGAGACAGCGTAGGAGAGACAGACAGTAGGACAGCTGAGAGGGAGACAGCGTAGGAGAGACAGACTTGGACAGCTGCCCTACTGTCTGTCTCTCCTACACTGTCTCCCTCTCAGCTGTCCTACTGTCTGTCTCTCCTACATTGTGGGAATACATGCAGCATCAGTATGACTTCAGCATCACCTTCCTAACTGTGTTGATGATTTCCTCAACATCTGACATCACAACAGTCTGTCTCACACACTGTGCCTGAAAGTGATTTGTCATCACTGGCAAGCAAGGCTAAAAATACACCAGTGATGCTGTGAGAGAGAGAGAGAGAGAGAGAGAGAGAGAGAGAGAGAGAGAGAGAGAGAGAGAGAGAGAGAGAGAGAGAGAGAGAGAGAGAGAGAGAGAGAGAGAGAGAGAGAGAGAGAGAGAGAGAGAGAGAGAGAGAGAGAGAGAGAGAGAGAATATTGCATCTATGTTACAATAGATGCAATATAAAGTCATGCTAGTTGTGCGTGCGTGCGTGCGTGCGTGCGTACCTCTGTGTGTTCCATGTAACAGGCTGCTGTGACCTCATCATCAACTCCCTCCATCACGACTTCTGGGGTGATGTCACGCTGTAGGTGATGATGTCATCATGGTTTAGGTGGTGTATCTTTGTAAAGCGTGGGACAGGAGGAGAAGGGTGACTTATAATAGATGCATTTTATTTTTTTATTAACTTTATATATTCTATGTGCAGGTATATATATGAATATATGTACTGTATGTGGTATTATGAGTTGCTGGTTGGGTATACATATTGATGTGTCTGATAATCCCATGTGGGATGGGTCAAGTAATTGTCCGGACGCGGAAATAAAACATGAATTCGTTCATGGTTTAGGTGGTACCAGGGAATCACATTTTCAGTTGGACGTATCAATGTATAAAATAGGGCTGAAGTGGTTTATGTATGTTTTATAATATAATGATTTATATCTACAAAGTAACTAGTAACTCAAGTTTTCAAAAATAATTATAGTGGAGTAAAAGTACAATATTTGCCTCTGAGATGTAGTGGAGTAGAAGTAAAAGTACTGACAATTGGAAATACTCCAGTAAAGTAAAAATACCTCAAAATTGTACTACCTCATCCACTGTCATCTTTCACTGACCCTTGGATAGGATTAGTGGAACGGCCCCTTAGCCAATTAAAACCGGGTAAGAATCCGTGTCATCTTAGATTTTTGCGTCGGCTATTCAAAAATAGCAGATCTACAAGCTCGCAGCGCGTCACTGCGTGTCACTGCTATTTTTGAACATTTTTGAAAAAGAACTACTGATTTAGAGGGCATTTGTAGAATCTGCCTCAGGTCTTAATGGGTTAATGGCCTGGAGTTCTATTAGACCTCTCTAATACATACTGTAGGTCTCTGATGACAAAATCAGTGGTGGAAAAAGTACTCAAATATTTGACTTAAGTAAAAGTATCAATACTGCAAAGTAGAAATACTCTGTTACAAGTATAAGTCTGGAATAAAAAAAATACTTGCGTAAAAGTACAAAAGTATTTGCATCAAAATGTACTGTCTTCTTATCCTTGATAAGAAGACACACTGTTATTTCAGTAAATGCATTGTATTTTACTTCTCTTTTTTAACACAACGTTCAAATTAATCAATCAATCAATAGACCCGTCTATCTAAATTAGTTCAATTTGCCATACTGTATACAATACATATCAGAGGCAAAGCATCATCTGCAGGTGTTTAGTTTGTCTTTATCAGATAGAGTGTTTTATTAGCAGCTTGTATCTCTGTAAGTGTGTGTGTGACTCACAGTGTGGTGACTCTCTATTTCTGCTCCTATTGTCACCTGCTGGGACACTACGAGGTGACACATATCTCACACCTGCATGGGGACAAAGTCGCTCTCTTTCTCTTGCACGCACACGCCCACACACAACTCATTTGCGCGCGCACACACACACACACACACACACACACGGGTGAGGTGGCAGAGAAATATCAATTTCTGACAGAACAGGCAGTCATAATGGCTGGTGAATCATAAAGGGAAACTGCCGACTTTGAACTTAAATGCCATTGTTGTACACCCATGACGTTAAATGTGTCATTTAAATCAACTGTAACAGATACACTATACATATACGAATAATCAAGAATACTGATACTATTCAACATGAATGATAATGGCCGCGTTTCCCAAAGAGATCCTGCGTAGGGAGTTACGTGCAGTTCTTACGAAAGCTCCGGTAAGAAGGCTGCCAGATTGTGAGAGAAATAAGCAGCCAGGTCTATGAAAACAAGCCCAAAACAAGCGACTAATAGGCCACACAACCTATATACATATATATTGAAAATAGTCTTCTTCTTCTTTCGTGTATCATCCTCAAATGTCCAACTCAGTAACGAGTAGCCACGCCCTTGTCTCTGGTCCCAGTTGGAAGAGGACAGCCTACGAAGGTGGTCGATATAGGGGGCAGGTGTTAATAATGTGTTCGGCAGACTGCTCAGGCTCGCCACACTCGCATGCTGCACTGTCTGTCAAGCCCCACTTCTTCATAGCTGATTTGAAGCAGCCGACTCCAGTGCGTAGGCGGTTCAGTAGGGTCCATTGCCGGCGTGGTAGGTCCGCTCCTTCAACACCACCTCCCGGGTCCCAGATGTAACTGTGGATATGGGAGGGCCCAGCAGACTCCCACTCCTGCCTCCAGGATGCTGCCATCCATGCATTTGTGGACAAGTCCTCCGGGATGGAGCGGAGCATCTCTTGTGCCGCCTTGTTGTAAGGGTGGCGGGACTTGAGTCTGTTTGGAGGCTTTATTTCCACAGTAGTGTTGTGCAGGATGTGCCAGTCATGTATTTGGGCTTTCCTTGCTAGCTTAATGGTTGCAGCCTCTCGTCGGAGGCCGGCCGGAGCAATTCCTGCAAGGACTGGCAGATAGGACACAGGAGTGGGCTTCAGGCAGCCTGTTATGATTCGGAGGGAGGTGTTGATTATGGTGTCTACCTTTTTGACATGTGGACTCCTACACCAGGCTGGGGCACAGTATTCAGCTACCGAGAAGACCAGGGCTTGGGTGGAAATTCTTAGCGTATTGACGGAAGCTCCCCAGGTCGTACCAGCGAGACGTCGGATGAGAGAGACCCTTGATGTTACCTTGGCCCTCACGTCTTCCAGATGTTGATTGAAGGACAGCGTTCTATCCAGACGTACCCCGAGGTATTTTGGGGCTTGTTGGCACTCTAGGCGCTTGTTGTCGACAAACACGTTCATTTCCCTTTTGGCTTCCCTGTTGTTGAGGTGGTATGCCGCCGACACCGTCTTGCCTGTGCTGAGCTGTAGGCGCCATCTGCGGAGGTAGGCAACCAAGATGCCCATGTCCTGGTTGAGACCATCTTCCATCGCCTTCCAGGTTGGTCGTCGTAGCATAATGGCCAGGTCATCTGCATACCCATACTTCCCCGATGTTGTCTCCGGTAGGTCGTAGATGTATATGTTAAACAGCATCGGGGAAAGGACAGAGCCCTGAGGGACGCCATTTCTCAACCTTCTGAGCCTGCTTCGCTGACCATCGCTGGTCCGTAGGATGAAGCTGCGGTTTGACAGCATCTCCATAATGAAGTTCACCATATGGCGATCTGGAATTGTCCTCAGAAGCTTTAGGTGGAGTCCACGGTGCCAGACGGTGTCATACGCGGCTGTCAGGTCCAGTAGCACAACCCCAGCTTTATCGTTGGCCTGGAAGCTGTCTTCAATGTCCTGCGTGAGCAGAGTCACCTGGTCCACTGTCGACCTGCCCCGACGGAAACCAGCCTGTTCCCTCGGGAGTTGTGGGTCCACCACTGGCTCAATGCGGCTGTGGATCATTCTCTCCAGGATTTTAAATGGGACGCAGAGCAGCGAGATGGGTCTGTAGGCCTTGGGGTCTTCTGCAGGTTTGTTAGGCTTCAGCAGGGCTATGACAGACGCACGACGCCAGGTCTTAGGGAGCTTGGACCTCCGGAAGCAAGACGAGAAGAACGCACAGAGCCAGGCAGATGTAGTTGCACTCTGGTGGATCACAAACTCTGGGTGGATGTTATCGTGTCCTGGTGACTTGCCTTGCTTCAGTTTGCTAATGGCCTCTCTGAGCTCAGCTGTTATGAAGTCTCCTGAAAGGTTCGCATTGGCACTAGCCGCCCTGGAAAGGGAAGAAACCTCTCGTATTGTCAGGCGAAAATAGTCGATCTACAACCTCACAACGCGTCGTCATCGGTTAACAAGTCGCTTATAATAAGCAGACATGGCAACACTGGCAGTGCACCTTGTTTTGAGAGAGTATGCTGCAGCAGCGCAGTGATGTGTGTGTGTGTGTGTGTGTGTGTGTGTGTGTGTGTGTAAACATGGCGAGCGCAACAGGAGGGTTTATTCTGCCAGTGAATGAGTTAACATGAGAAAGGAGGTCGTGCCCCCAGAGGCAAAAGCAAAGAAACTTGTATTCTTTTTATTTCTCTTTTTTTTCTGAGGAGACACGGGCCACATGGAATGTACACTCACTCCATGGGCCCTACTCACCATAATGACAGGGGCACAGCCATCACGGTCCCATATTTGGGCATAACTGATATAGGCAGCTCCATATATGGAGATGTCTGACACTATCTGACATCACCATAATGACAGGGGCACAGCCATCACTATAAAGGACCTGGATGCCCTGGCCAATGCCAGTGTCCTCAGCGACGCTACCAATGCCACACACGTCCACGTGTTGTTGCCTTGCAACTCTACTGCACGTAGCCCCTACCCCCTCTACTGCACGTAGCCCCTACCCCCGCAGGGCACACAGAACGACACAGAGACAACAGGAAACTTTACTACGCAGTACACAGAACGACACAGAGACAACAGGAAACTTTACTACACAGTACCCACAACTTCGCACGCAGCCATGGGACCACGCAAAAAAGCTATGCTGGGCAAACGCACACGCAATGCCACTCGCCAGCGTGTGGCTCGCGCAAATGCAGCCGCAAACGCTCTTCAATGTCACAAATACTCTCAACCACAAACTGCATACCACAACATCCCGGCTAATTCCTTTTTGCCCACACACAACTGTCTCCACTTCTCAGCTAACCGCAGTGACAGCAACCGCGCCAGCAGAAGGACAACTCGCTCCTTACAGACGCCCCCCGCCAAAAGTAAGTGCTTTGATTTTACCCCATAATCCCTCCAATGCATTCTATCACCCAATCTCTCACATTCCTTTTCCTTACATCTACACAGAATATTACAATTACTATGTTACGCACACATTTCACAACTGCCTAATCATGCATGCTGTCCATCTCTCTCTTCGCAGAACGCCGCTATGAGGACCATCAATACACAACACACTCTCATCCATCACAAAGGACAAAACCAAAGGATAAACACTTCAGAAGAGCGTGGACACAGCCACAACAACTCACAGAAATAGTTGCCTTTCCCACACCTGCAATGGATTGTATCTGCACTTCATGCAAGGCCGTCATGTTCCCCTGGGAAACATCAAAACTTTCAAAAGATCCTGTCCCACTCAAAACCTTCAGTGCCTGTTGCCATTACGGAACAATCCAACTACAGCCATTCAAGGACCCCCCTCCTGCACTTCAAGCTCTGTTTGACAGGACCTCTCCAGAATCCCAACAATTCATGGCCAACATCCGACAGTACAATGGCTTAGTGTCTATGGCTTCTAAGAATGTCACCGGTAAAATCATTGCATTCAAAGGACTAGGGCCACGACCGTTCAAGATGAGTGGCCAAATGTACCACCTCACTCCCTCTGCATTCTTTCCTGACACCAATAACCGACCCAAATTCTCACAAATCTTTGTATTTGATCAGGACAATGAAATTAAGAACCGCCTTCATCAGGCTAAGGGAGAGGACCTTATTAAGGAGCCCACTTTAACCCTCATTCAAAATGAGTTAAAGACAGTTAACCCTTTAGTAAAAATCTTTAAAACCGGCGCAGAATTACTCAATGCCAACCCAACTCAGGCACTGAAAATGGTGTTCAAGTCAAAAAGCTCACAGGGGGCAAACAAAAGTCACCTCAACCCTGCTGTCCCTGACGTTGTTGTTTTTGCACCAGGATGCCAGACAGAGCCCAGAGACATTGTTCTGTACAGAACTCCAGTTGATGTACCTAATCACAGCCAGACTACACACATCAATTCACTACACCCTATGTATGACCCAGCCGCTTATCCCTTGATCTTGCCACATGGGGATGCTGGCTTCAGCATCGACAACCCCATCACAAAGGTTCATGCACAGTCACCCACAGCCAAAGTCACTCTTCAGGAGTTCTTCAGATTCCATCTACAACAGAGAACCCACTCCTTCAACACCCTTCTGAAGTCGGCCCGACTTGCTCAAGAATACTTCTGTGATCAATACTCCAAAATAGAAAATTGCCGGATGAACTACTACAGGAGTAGGGAACTACAGGACAAGTACAGGGCCCACCAGTATTCTGGTCTGATTGATTCCCTGGCTACTCAGCAAACACAGCCAGGACAGACTGAGGCCACCAACATTGGTCAACAGATAATTCTTCCAGGCTCACACACTGGTAGCCCCAGATACCTCTACAAGCACTATCTAGATGCCCTTGCCATAGCAGCCAGATACAAAAAGTTTGACCTCTTCATTACCATTACGGCAAACTCACGGAGTGAAGGTGTCCTCAATAACATTTTTGAACACCAGCAGCCCACTGACAGACCAGACATTGTCAATAAAGTCTTCAAACGGAGTCTGGATGAGCTCCTCCGCGACATGAAGCTGGGAGTTTTTGGCAAAATGAAGGCTAGAATACACACTGTTGAGGGACAGATGAGAGGACTGAAACATGCCCACATACTGCTACTCCTACACGAGATTTTGACTGTAGATGACATTGATCACATCATTAGAGCAGACATACCTGACCTGGACAAGGAGCCAGAGTTGCATCAGCTGGTGTGTCAATCCATGCTCCATGGACCCTGTGGTCCAGGCTACCCCAACAGCCCCTGCATGGTCAATGGCCTCTGTTCTAAGAAATTCCCCAAAAACTTCTGTGCCACCACTCGACTGCCTCATCATGGTCATGGCTACCCGGAGTACAGGCGGCCCATTGACGGCCACACCTTCAACAAGAAAGGCTTTCTGTTTGACAGCAGGTGGGTCGTTCCTTACAACCCCTGGGTCCTTCTCAAATACAAATGCCACATCAACGTTGAATTTGTAGGCTCCTTCCAGACCATCAAGTACCTGTACAAATACGTACATAAGGGAGCTGATGTTGGCACCCTCGACATTGAAGACAGGGATGAGATCTCCAAATTCATCAATGCCAGAACCATTGATGCTCATGATGCACACTGGAGGACTATGGAGTACAAGATCCAGGACAGACTCCCTGCTGTCACCAATCTCGCCATCCACACAGACGGCCAGCAGAGCATAGTCTTCAGAGAAGGCCATGCACAGGAGGCCATAGCAGCAGCCAAACCCACTACATTGCTTGCCTTCTTCGAACTAAACAGCCAGGACCCTGAAGCAAGGCAATATCTATACATGCAGATTCCCGAACACTACACATGGAAGGCCCACATGTGGAATAAAAGAGTCCACGCACCCAAGGACAGGGAAATTCCACGTACAATAGGAAGAATGTCCAATGTATCCGTGCTCCAAGGAGAAAGATTCTACTTGAAACTGCTCCTAGCACATATCAGAGGACCACAGACCTATGAGGACCTTAAGGTACATGATGGCAACCACTATGACACTTTCAAAGACACAGCTCTAGCCATGGGCTTGCTTCAGGACGATCTAGAATGGATTACCGCCATGCATGAGGTGTCACGCTACGCATCTCCAAGGAAAGTCCGCGAAACCTTTGCCATCATCCTCCACTACTGTCACCCATCAGAGCCCAAACATCTGTATGACAGATTCTTTGCAGAGCTCAGTGAAGACTTTCTCCATGCGGAGGCCACTGCACAAAGGTGCCCCACAGACGCAGTAGACACAACATTCATACAAAATCAGCTACTGCTTGCAATTGATGATGAACTCTCACAAATGGGCAGCGGTCTATCCAACTACAATGACATGCCACAGCCAAGACCACTAACTGCGCAGGAAAGGCTGACACAAATCTTCAGATCTGAAGAATTCAACATAACACAGCAACAACAAATTGTACAGTCGCTTGCTCCTAAGCTCACTGCGGAACAAATGGCACTCTGCGAATCCGTCTATCAGGCAGTGCATGCCCCACAAGAAGAAACCATCACACGCCAGTTCATTCTCAACTCCCCTGCAGGATATGGCAAAACCTTTACCTTTAAGGTCATTGCTGCTACGATACGCGCAGAGCATGGCATTGTGCTGTGTGTGGGCAGCACAGGCTTGGCAGCACAGAACCTGGAGGGTGGTAGGACCGCTCATTCACGATTTAAGATCCCAATCCCCATTTTCCAAGACTCTGTCTGTGCCATCAACGCAGAGTCCAATCTGGCCAAGCTCATTAAAGACAGCAACTTAATCATCTGGGACGAGATTTTCAGTGTTGACCGCTTTAACGTCGAGTGTGTGGAAAGAACACTGAGGGATCTCATGCACTCACAGCAGCCTTGGGGTGGCAAAACTGTCCTCCTGGGTGGAGACCCAAGGCAAACCCTCCCCGTTATCAAAAGAGCAGGCAGGCCCCAGATAGTTTCAGCATGCATCCAGATGTCAACACTCTATCCTCACATGAAACACCACAAGCTAAACCTCAACATGAGAACACACGCAGCAGAGAAGGACTTCTCCCACTATCTCCTTGCATTAGGGGAAGGAACACTCCCACACGAGGAGGACACAGAATGGCAGGTCCGCATTCAACCCCACCACTTGGTTCACGATCTCCAAACTCTCATTTCATTCACCTTTCCTGACTTGCAAACTGGATGTGTCAACAAAGACAACCTTCTCAATGGCACTGTATACACTCCTCTGAATAATGACATTAGAGAAATCAACAACATATGCCTGGCAGACTTCCCTACAGAACAGAGAGTCTACTTTTCAGCCGACACAATTCTGGAGGACGACCACAAGGACTCCATGCCTGTGGAATTCCTCAATTCACTGACACCCTCTGGAATGCCTGATCATAACCTCAAGTTGAAAGTAGGAGCCCCAGTCATGCTGCTGAGAAACCTGCAAGCAGGTCCCGACCGCACTCTCAAGAATGGCACCAGAATGGTGGTACTGCAGATGAGGGACAAAATCATTGAGTGTGAGATTGCAGCTGGCACAAACAGGGGTGAAAAAATCTTCCTCCCAAGGATACCTCACTATGACAGAGATGAGGAGCTTCCCTTCACCTTCATCAGACGACAGTTCCCTATCCGCTTAGCTTTCTCTGTTACCATCAATAAGGGGCAGGGGCAAGAGAACGAACGAGTTGGCATCTACTTGCCTCAACCTGTGTTCGCTCATGGCCAACTCTACACAGCCTTCTCCAGGGGAAAGAGAGCCAGCGCCGTCAAAGTTTTCATTGTGAACAATGATGAGGGAATTACTGACAACGTTGTTTATCCCGAACTCTTTTATTAATCCAAACATGCTCATTCAAACACTTTGCATGTGCTGCTACTCCCTGATTGCATAGTGACAAATGACCTTCATTCTTCAACATAATTACCATTGCCTTTGTTTGTATTCTCCCCCCAATGCAACATACTGTACACCTGCTCCTGATTAATGCTTCACTGTTAATGTTATTCTGGATGTCATTTCATTTCACTGCTATTTTGCCTTTCTCACATTTACATGTTGCCACCAACACTGTCCGACATCACACCATGCCAATAAACCATGCTATCTAACAAACAATGCAATCTCATTTCAATCAACAACAACCCGCCTACATTCATACCCAATACTTCTCTTGCCTCAATCACATTACTCAACACTACTACTTCCTTGCACACTACATGTACACACCTACACAGTGCGACGTCGCGCGGACGCTAGATGTGAGGGCCGCGCAGCGGCCCGAACTTCTAGTCTTTCCAATTGGAAAAGCTTTGCAGGACATTTGCGCCACTGTACCAATATAAATCGTAGCGCACATGATAGAATTGCATTTACAGTCCAACACTCCACTTTCGATCCATAGTTCCTCTGGTGTGTCAAATGTTGCACTGGACGGTGCACCTGAAGGGAGGACCCAAGAGATCCTTCTATGCTGCTGTGGCAGTAGGGAGCAAGCTGTACTCCTTCGGGGGGTTCTTTTACGAGGGCGATTACACAGACACCGACATCTACGACATGGGTCTGATCGCTGTGCACGTCTTCAACACACTGTCTCTGCGCTGGATGAAGTTGCCCCCGGTGACGACTGGAAGTGGAGGACGTCCCCTTGACGTTCCCTCCATGCGCGACGGCCACACAGCGGTGCTGATAGAAGATACCATCTACATCTGGGGAGGGATTACTTACACAATGTCGTACTGCAATGTGCTCTACGCATTGGACGTCAGCACCCATGGATGGTTCAAGCCCAAGATATCGGGGACTGTTCCAGAGGCGACGTGCGGCCACTCGGCCTGTGTCTTGGGGAAGGTCATGTACATCTTTGGAGGATTGATCCCGCTGACTCGGTGGACAAACGACATCCACAAGTTGGACACCACCACAATGCTCTGGTCTTTGATCTGCACCAGAGGCGCTCCACCACCCGCTTCATCGTGTCACTCTGCCACCGTCATCGGGACGCAGATGTTTGTGTTCGGGGGCGACGCGCAGGACGGGATCTTCAACGACATCACCGTGTTTGACGCGGAGACCAACCGCTGGCTGTGCAAGCCTTTTGCGCAGCTTCCACCAAAAGGACGCCGGGGTCATTCGGCCTTTGCCCACAATGGAGAGCTGTATGTATTCGGTGGCCACGACTTTGACGAGGACCAGAGCTTCAACGACGTGTGGATATTCAATCCAGGGACCTTCTCCTGGAGGAAGGCCGAGCCCAAGGGGAAAGGCCCCTTCCCCCTGCTGGATTCATGCTTGTCCGGGATGTGCTGTTGCATGGTGGGAGATCGTGTCATTCTCTTTGGAGGTCTCAGATTCATGCCTGATGACCTGCACATCTTAGACCTAAGTCCTAGTCTGAGGACGTTGTGCAAGCTAGCAGTTATTCAGTACGGTCTGGAGCAGTCCGGACTCCCGCACGACATCAGGTGGGAAATTTCTGCCTGCCAACAGCAACAGAGGAAAAGTAAATTATCCCGCCTGAAATCATTCCGACGGGAAAGAATAGCACAGGAATGTGCTAAGTGACACCAGCCAGGAACTAAGCAGCATCGCACAGGAGAATAGAGAACTACTACCAACTGAACTGCGGCAGGACAGACGTGGCTGCAAAGAAGATCTCACAGACAAACAGATACTTTGTGCAAAGGAACGGCTACGGGCGAGGACTTCAGAAACTGATGTTTGTCAAGAAGAACTGTGAGTGAGAAAGGAAGAATTGATTGCAAATGTGGATACCTTTGTGTTTTTTTTTTAATGTTGATTTCTGTTTTTGTTTGAGGCGAGAAGTACAGAGACCAGAATTGGCAGTTACTGGCAGTGGTTTTCAAACGTGTACAAAGGGTCAATTTGGAACCCCCCCCAAGGAACCATGAGGGTCCCTGTACTCCACTTTCAGAACTACTGGTTTGAGGCAAGAATACTGCAAGTAGTAGATCGCCAGGTACTTTCTGAAGGCTTTTCAGTCGTGTCGACCTCACGGTGAAAAGCTTGGTTTTTGTTCTGACTGACTAATGTGATCCAGTCTAGGCGGGATATAGATTTTATTTGGTGAATTCATCCCCAACTAATATCAGTATTTGGATGCCGCAATGTTATCCTACCATTGTTCCCCCACATTGAATCTAGTGCCGCCAGTCAAACAAGTTAGAATAACACATGGACATACCAAACAAAGTATACCAAGACATATTTGAAGAAACTTGCCAGATTCATGAGATTTCAGAGGTTTATAGGTAGGCCCTATACCACTAACGCCATTGGTTTCTGAGGGAATTATTTTTGGGAGCACAGGCTCTATCCATATCAGTTATTTATCTCTA
>NC_139944.1:10510911-10523411 GCF_963454915.1 Gymnoscopelus microlampas
CAGTGCAATGTCACTAACACTGTCTACATACAGTACAATGACACTAACACTGTCTACATATACAGTACAATGACACTAACACTGTCTACATACAGTACAATGTCACTAACACTGTCTACATACAGTACAATGTCATTAACACTGTATACATACAGTACAATGTCACTAACACTGTCTACATATACAGTACAATGTCATTAACACTGTATACATACAGTACAATGTCACTAACACTGTCTACATATACAGTACAATGTCACTAACACTGTCTACATACAGTACAATGTCATTAACACTGTCTACATACAGTACAATGTCACTAACACTGTCTACATACAGTACAATGTCATTAACACTGTCTACATACAGTACAATGTCATTAACACTGTCTACATACAGTACAATGTCACTAACACTGTCTACATACAGTACAATGTCACTAACACTGTCTACATACAGTACAATGTCACTAACACTGACCACATACAGTACAATGTCACTAACACTGTCTACATACAGTACAATGTCACTAACACTGTCTACATACAGTACAATGTCACTAACACTGTCTACATATACAGTACAATGTCACTAACACTGTCTACATATACAGTACAATGTCACTAACACTGTCTACATACAGTACAATGTCACTAACACTGTCTACATACAGTACAATGTCACTAACACTGTCTACATACAGTACAATGTCATTAACATTGTCTACATACAGTACAATGTCACTAACACTGTCTACATATACAGTACAATGTCACTAACACTGTCTACATACAGTACAATGTCACTAACACTGTCTACATATACAGTACAATGTCACTAACACTGTCTACATACAGTACAATGTCACTAACACTGTCTACATACAGTACAATGTCACTAACACTGTCTACATATACAGTACAATGTCACTAACACTGTCTACATACAGTACAATGTCACTAACACTGTCTACATACAGTACAATGTCACTAACACTGTCTACATATACAGTACAATGTCACTAACACTGTCTACATACAGTACGATGTCACTAACACTGTCTACATACAGTACAATGTCACTAACACTGTCTACATACAGTACAATGTCACTAACACTGTCTACATATACAGTACAATGTCACTAACACTGTCTACATACAGTACAATGTCACTAACACTGTCTACATACAGTACAATGTCACTAACACTGTCTACATATACAGTACAATGTCACTAACACTGTCCACATACAGTACAATGTCACTAACACTGTCTACATACAGTACAATGTCACTAACACTGTCTACATACAGTACGATGTCACTAACACTGTCTACATACAGTACAATGTCACTAACACTGTCTACATATACAGTACAATGTCACTAACACTGTCTACATACAGTACAATGTCACTAACACTGTCTACATATACAGTACAATGTCACTAACACTGTCTACATACAGTACAATGTCACTAACACTGTCCACATACAGTACAATGTCACTAACACTGTCTACATATACAGTACAATGTCACTAACACTGTCTACATATAGTACAATGTCACTAACACTGTCTACATACAGTACAATGTCATTAACATTGTCTACATACAGTACAATGTCTCTAACGCTGTCTACTGTGGAGTCTCACTAGGGCGCCGCCCGACAGGTAAGCACCTCACCAGGGAGAAGCAGTGGGAGAGAGGCAGAGAGAGGCCAGACAGACAGCAGCGCAGCCTGGGACACGTCATAGAGGGGCGGTACCTACCTGTCCTCATCATGAATCAGCCCCAACTCCGCACACCTGCGCTGGCCAGTTAGGTGTGGCCCACAAACATTTAAAAGCGCAGCCACTCTGCCTCATTCTCCACTGGCTCTCCTGGTGACTGGACAGGTGCTTTCGGGCGGTGAGTGAGATCCCACATTAAATTCCCTACACCGTTAAATGACTTTGTGTGTGAATTTGAGAACTAAAAGAATGTCTCTTTTATTTTCATAGGCAACCTGATGGATCGAGCTTTAAACACCAAATGTGAATGTGAATGGAAAATGTCCCCAGACCTGGGAGGAATTTATGTTGATTTCCCTATTATGATTTAAGTTTGCCAAATAACGTAATAACAAGAGCTCTCTGAGCTAAGAGGTTGAATAAAAACCCTTCATTGGGCTTGTACCCTGCCTATCTGTGTCTTGGCCTTGATCAGTGTCCCACATATGGTGGAGAATACGGGTACACTGATCTACGTCAAGAAGCCACAGCATGGAGCACTCTACCGCTTTAACTGCGCTTCTGAAAAGCCAAACTGACTTACAGGCAGCGGTACAAAAATTAATCGACCGCATCTCCAGAGATGTTTCTACGACTCGCGCACCGCGGGAGGTGCTCACTAAATTGTCACCAGACGACGACATAGAAGCTTATCTTGAGGTATTCGAGCGGACCGCAGCCAGGGAGAGATGGCCGGCAGCAGAGTGGGCCTCGCTCCTGGCGCCTTTCCTGACGGGCGAATCACAGCGGGTTTGTCGCGACCTGACCATGGCAGATGCCAGAGACTATCGTAAGCTAAAAGAAGCGATATTGGCCAGCCAGGGCTACAGCCTGCCCGCCCGGGCGCAGCGGTTCCACCACTGGGCCTACCAGCCGGCCCAGCCACCTCGGCCCCAAATAGCGAGCCTGTTACGCACCACGCACAGCTGGCTGACGAGTGGAGGAGAGCCACCCATAATCGACCGAATCGTCATTGACAGATGCATCCGATCCTTGCCGCCCGACGCACGCCGCTACGCCTCGCAGGTGAGCCCAACCTCACTGGAGGCCCTCGTAGCTCTGTTGGAAAATCACCAAGTCAGCGTTGAGATGATGAGGTCCACGCGCGCTGACGCACCCAAGACGGCGCCAGACGAAAAACCCAGCCGTGACCGCCGGAGGGCCCAGCCGCCACCGCCGTCCACCAACCGCACCGACGCGGCCGTCGCCGAGGGCCCCGGCCGGGGCGCCCAGCAGAGGCGCTGCTATGTATGTGGCCAAGCCGACCACATTTCCTGGTCCTGCCCCGACCGAGACCGCGACGTGTCCATGGGAACCGCCGCCAGCTCCGACCCGGCTCGCCCCTGCCTGCACACCGGTACTGGACCTCGACGCCACGCCCGACTGCCGGTGAAGATAGACGGCGCTGACGCCCACGCGCTCCTCGACTCGGGCAGCGCCGTCACCCTGGTCCGCGCCGACCTGGCAGGCCGCCTCTCCACCGCCACCGTGCCCGTGTCGTGCGTACACGGCGACGTCCGCCACTACCCGGTGACGCAGCTGCGGGTCCAGACACCACGGGGAGACGCCGTGGTGCCAGCGGGGGTGGTGCCGAACCTCCCCGTGCCGCTGTTGATCGGCGTGGACTGCGTCCTATTCGAGCGGTACTGGAAGCCCGGCCTGCAAAAGAAGCCGCCCCACCGACGACGCCGCCGCGCAGAGCGCAGCGGACCCCCAGCTCCACTACACGCCTGCCCGGCGTTTCGGCCCACCTCCCCCGGCTCCGAGAGCGGCGCCTCGCCAGAAGAGGCTCCAGGCGCCCCAGCAGCGGACGACGAGGAGGCGAGCGCAGGAGAAGAGGAGGTCCATTCTCCGCCAGGCCGCGCCGTCTCGACTGCGGCGAGCGACCCCGACCCGTTCGCCGAGTTCCCCAGGCCCGAGTCGCCCGAAACCCCGAGGGGGGGGGAGTACGCCACCGCCCAGTGGTGCGATCCCACGCTGGAGATGGCGCGTCAGAGTGTCGCCGCCATTGATGGGAAGAAATGTGACGGGGTGAGTACACTAAAGCCCCCGTACTTTCTTGTTAAAAATGGACTATTGTATAGAGGAGTGATAGACGAGGGGGGGGAAACGTTAGAACAACTGCTTGTGCCTAAATCATATGTGTCACGAGTCCTGTACCTAGCACACACGCACCAGTTGGGTGCTCACCTGGGGGTGAAAAAGACACACGAGCGCATTCTAGCCCGCTTCTACTGGCCCGGTGTTAAGCGGGCCGTGGAAGATTTTTGCAAGGGCTGCCCGGAGTGTCAGAAGTCCGCCCCCAGACCCACGTTCCACAACCCACTGGTCCCGCTACCCATCATCAGCACGCCATTCTCACGTCTCGCCATGGACATCGTGGGCCCGCTGCCAAAGTCCGGCCGCGGACACCGCTACATTCTGGTAATTCTTGATTATGCCACTCGATATCCAGAGGCCATTCCCCTACGGACCGCCTCGGCCAAAGCCGTGGCCCACGAACTTATGATGATGTTTAGCCGGGTGGGGATAGCCGAGGAGGTCCTTACTGATCAAGGCACGTGTTTTATGTCGAGGGTTATGACGCTGCTGTACAAATGGTTAAAAGTGAAACGTATACGCACCTCTGTATATCACCCTCAGACTGACGGTCTCGTGGAGAGATTTAATCAGACACTAAAGAAAATGTTGAAAAAACTAACCACTGTTGATGGGAAAGACTGGGACCAGTTGATCCCTTTTGTACTGTTTGCCATCAGGGAAGTGCCGCAGGCGTCCACGGGGTTCTCCCCCTTCGAACTGGTGTACGGCAGGAGACCCCGTGGATTGCTCGACATCGCCAAGGAGACCTGGGAGAGTCAACCCTCCCCCCACCGCAGCGTCGTGGACCACATTGAGCGCCTCCAGGCCAGGGCCAAGGCGATCTGGCCCCTGGTGCGTGAGCATATGGAGCAGGCGCAGCGGGACCAGGCGCGCACGTACAACCGGGGCGCCACTCTCCGTGAGCTCCAGGTGGGGGAGAAGGTGTTGGTCCTCGTTCCCAGCAGCGAGTGCAAATTCCTCGCCAAATGGCAAGGGCCGTATGAGGTGGTCGAGAAGATGGGGCCCGTCGACTATAAGGTGGCACAGCCCGGCCGGAGGAAGGGCCACCAGATATACCACATCAACATATTGAAGAAATGGAACGCCACGCCGCCGCTGTCCCTACCCGCCCTACTCGCCACGTCCGCCCCGCCGAGCCTGCCCCCGGTTCCCCTCGGAGAGGACCTCTCCCCCGCGCAGAGCCAGGACGTCAAGGAGCTGCTGGGACGGAGCCGAGACGTATTCTCCGACCTGCCTGGACGGACGAACGCCATACGGCATGACATACGCACCACGCCAGGGAAAGTGGTGCGCCAACGGCCCTACCGGATTCCAGAAGCTAGACGGGTGGCGATTAAAGAAGAGGTGGCCAAGATGTTGGAGCTCGGCGTCATCGAGGAGTCGTACAGCCCCTGGTCCAGCCCCATTGTTATCGTCCCCAAGCCAGACGGCTCCCTGCGGTTCTGCAACGATTTCAGGAAGCTGAATGACGTTTCCACGTTCGACGCCTATCCGATGCCGCGCGTCGATGAGCTCATCGAGCGCCTCGGCCCGGCCCGGTTCGTCAGCACCCTCGACCTGACCAAGGGGTACTGGCAGGTACCACTGACGGACCGGGCCAAAGCAAAGACGGCCTTCTCCACACCCGAGGGCCTCTACCAGTACACGGTGCTGCCGTTCGGCGTACACGGGGCCCCCGCCACGTTCCAGCGGCTCATGGACCGAATCCTGCGGCCGCACCGCGCCTACGCCGCAGCCTACCTGGACGACATCGTCGTACACAGCTGCGACTGGGGCCGACACCTACAGCACCTAGACGCAGTAATCGAGGCCCTCAGACGCGCCGGGCTGACCGCCAACGCCAAGAAGTGCCGTCTCGGGCTGACCGAGACCGACTACCTCGGCTACACGATTGGCCGGGGCTGTGTGAAGCCACAGACGCGCAAGGTGGAGCGCGTCCGGGACTGGCCCCGTCCCACTACGAAAAAACAAGTAAAGTCGTTTCTCGGACTAATATCATATTATCAGAAGTTTATTAACAATTACTCTACTGTTGCAGCCCCGCTGTATGAGTTAACCAGGCAGAAACTACCGCACCACGTAACCTGGACGGACGAAACGGAGACGGCGTTTCAGCGGCTGAAGAGCGCACTCTGTGAGGAGCCGGTGTTAAAGGCCCCCGACTTCAGCCAGCCGTTCCTCCTGCACACGGACGCGTCCGGCACCGGGCTTGGAGCGGTCCTCGCCCAGGTCATCGATGGCGAGGAACACCCAGTGACGTATGTGAGCAGGAAGCTGTTAGACCACGAGAAAAACTATGCAACAGTTGAAAAAGAGTGTTTGGCGGTGAAGTGGGCCATACACCACCTCCGCTACTATCTATGGGGACGCACTTTCACTCTCATTACAGATCACGCACCATTGAAGTGGATGGCGACAAACAAGGACAGGAACGCGAGGGTGACGCGCTGGTTCTTGGAACTCCAGGACTACAACTTTAGGGTGGAGCACCGGCCTGGAAAGGACATCCCGCACGCAGACGCCCTGTCCAGGATGTATGAGGAGGAAGGAAATGAAGCCCCCGGCACAGGCGGTGGGCTTAGGGGGGGGATATGTGGAGTCTCACTAGGGCGCCGCCCGACAGGTAAGCACCTCACCAGGGAGAAGCAGTGGGAGAGAGGCAGAGAGAGGCCAGACAGACAGCAGCGCAGCCTGGGACACGTCATAGAGGGGCGGTACCTACCTGTCCTCATCATGAATCAGCCCCAACTCCGCACACCTGCGCTGGCCAGTTAGGTGTGGCCCACAAACATTTAAAAGCGCAGCCACTCTGCCTCATTCTCCACTGGCTCTCCTGGTGACTGGACAGGTGCTTTCGGGCGGTGAGTGAGATCCCACATTAAATTCCCTACACCGTTAAATGACTTTGTGTGTGAATTTGAGAACTAAAAGAATGTCTCTTTTATTTTCATAGGCAACCTGATGGATCGAGCTTTAAACACCAAATGTGAATGTGAATGGAAAATGTCCCCAGACCTGGGAGGAATTTATGTTGATTTCCCTATTATGATTTAAGTTTGCCAAATAACGTAATAACAAGAGCTCTCTGAGCTAAGAGGTTGAATAAAAACCCTTCATTGGGCTTGTACCCTGCCTATCTGTGTCTTGGCCTTGATCAGTGTCCCACACTACATACAGTACAATGTCACTAACACTGTCTACATACAGTACAATGTCACTAACACTGTCTACATACAGTACAATGTCACTAACACTGTCTACATACAGTACAATGTCTCTAACGCTGTCTACATACAGTACAATGTCACTAACACTGTCTACATACAGTACAATGTCACTAACACTGTCCACATACAGTACAATGTCTCTAACACTGTCTACATACAGTACAATGTCACTAACACTGTCTACATACAGTACAATGTCACTAACACTGTCTACATACAGTACAATGTCACTAACACTGTCTACATACAGTACAATGTCACTAACACTGTCTACATACAGTACAATGTCACTAACACTGTCTACATACAGTACAATGTCACTAACACTGTCTACATATACAGTACAATGTCTCTAACACTGTCCACATACAGTACAGTGTCTCTAACACTGTCCACATACAGTACAGTGTCTCTAACACTGTCTACATACAGTACAATGTCACTAACACTGTCTACATATACAGTACAATGTCTCTAACACTGTCTACATATACAGTACAATGTCTCTAACACTGTCTACATATACAGTACAATGTCTCTAACACTGTCTACATATACAGTACAATGTCTCTAACACTGTCTACATACAGTACAATGTCACTAACACTGTCCACATACAGTACAATGTCACTCACTAACACTGTCTACATACAGTACAATGTCACTAACACTGTCTACATACAGTACAATGTCACTAACACTGTCTACATATACAGTACAATGTCACCAACACAAGAAAGTACCCCAGTACTTTAACTCAAGTACAATTTGACAGGGCGCCGGCTTTCACTTATAGTTGAGTAACATTTGACCAGGTGCTTGGGATGAGTACTTATCCACCACCACACCACAGAGAGTATTCTCTCATCGCTGGTTTATAGTTTGAGTGTCGACAGGTTCTTAGTTTGTAGGTCGTTAGTTTGAGTTACGATTGTGAGTGTTTTCTCTGTGTCATGTTCGATTGTTGTTTGTTCAGTGAAGATGTTTTTCATCAAATTAAGCAGCTCAAAAATCAAACGCAGCTCAAATTAAAGTGTTTATTAACACCAAACAAGAGGAGTAGACCGTAATCAAAGTCCAGGTACAGGCAAGGTCAATACACAGGTAGGCAGACAGAATAAGGAGGGAGTAAGGGTAAAACTAAACTGGGAAAGCTAGGTGAACTAACTACAAGGCAACAACGAGGCAAGACATAACATAAACTCACACGACCATATACAACTAACCAACAGTGAGCTGAAGCCAACACATGACTTAAATAGACACAGGACTAACTGGACACAGTCTAAAAAAAAATCTAAAATGACACAGATGCGTTCCCGTTCTAATGTACCAGTAAGTGTTTTCAGTTGAACCAGGCTCACTCTAATGTACCAGTATGTTTTTTTTATTTGAACCACACTCACTCTAATGTACCAGTAAGTGTTTTCATTTGAACCAGACTCACTCTAATTTGAAAGTGTTTTCATGTGGAACACAGTAATACAGAGTGTGACCTATATTTGATGTCCTCTGAGTTGCTGATATAGAGCAAAGTTCACAACCCGGCCTCTCTCTCTCTCTCTCCCTCTCTCACCTTCCCCTCTCTCTCCTTCATTTCTCTCTACTCTGTTACTCTACCCCCCCCCCCCATATCTCCACGCCTGTGGTTTTCCAGTAGGCGTGTGGTCAGGACAGCATGGCAGATGGCAGGCAGAATGTAACACACACGCACACATACACTTACTGTACACACACATACACACACACACGTGACTTACAATACAAATCATTTGTTAAATTACACACACACACACACACACACACACACACACACACACACACACACACACACACACACACACACACACACACACACACACACACACACACACACACACACACACACACACACACACACACACACACACACACTGTCTCCCTCTCAAATAAAGATATGGGTCAATTTGTTGATGTGCTGTCCTGAGTTTGGGATATGCGTTGTACACTTCCCGTTTCCACTGCTGTCTTCAAACTCAGCGCAGGCACGCACGCACGCACACATGCACACACCAGACATAACAGTGAGAAGACAGAGGGCAGATGGGACGTGGGGAGTTGTGACCCAGATTCTAACCGGTGACTATTACAGTAAACAGTACGGCTGATGGGCGATATGACTTCAAATCAATCTCACCATTATTTCACACTTTTGCCTCGATTATGAGGCAAAACAAATTCCATCAATTTGACAGCTGACTTGTAAGTATATGATACAGGCTTAAGTGGTTAATCAGATCAGACTATAAAACATTTATTAGACGTTTTCGTGTCGATTCATTGATATAATAACACATTTTACCAAATTACTAAAAACACCCCTGCTCTCATGATTAACCTACATGAGCATGTTGTACTGTTCCAGTATTGTGTGGCCCCCGGCCATATATCTAAATGAAGTTTCACCTGTTTCAATTGAAATGGGCTACACCCTCAGGGGGCCATCAGTCAGCCCCTCCCCCCCTCGTCTTTGCCCATGTATTTAATAACAGAAGTGCAGGAGTAGCTTATCCTAATAAAACTGCTGGTTTATTTGTGCCAGGAACAGTCTATCATGTGGCGTAAACAGGACGTAAGTCAGATGTTTTAGTCGTGTGCTCATTTAATGAATGAATCATCGGATTCGTTTTTTGAAAGAAAGTGGCTCATGTAACCGCAGAAACATGCACCGTGCCAACATGGATAGCTGGCGCGAGCTGGAAACGTGCGTGAGAACGCACAATGCCATTGACGACTGCACAATGCAAATTTTCAAAGAAAATGCTGTAGTAGGTCTGGCATCTTGTAGAATGACACCGTGGTCATAATTCCACCCTACATTAACCAAACAACGAGAACTTTCCTGGTCTGGTGGCATGCTGAGTTCGACCCAGTGAACGAACAGGTCAGACAAACATGAGACCATGGGCAAAACATTATTGTCTCCGCCAGGCCGAAAGGCATGGCGAGAGTATGTTTTACCCCCTGTCCGTCCGTCCGTCTGTCTGCGAGCAGCTAATCTCCGGCACCGTTGGCCCGGTCGCTCCGAAACTGTGCACACAATTTTCAATTCATCCAGGGAGTGTGCACACACACTCCCTGGATGCTAATTCAGAACGGGCCTATTTTTCACATGGGCCTGTTATAGCGCCACCAGGAGGCCGATTTGTGCAAAACCCATTTACTCCTACAGATTTTATCCGAACGTCATGCAAATAGGTACATAGTATCTCTATAGTCATGTGATCATCACGGATTTGTCCGATTTTCCATATTCCATCCTCATTGGCTAAGGTTGGCTTCCAAAGTTCGCAGGATTGGTCCGTTTTCAACAAAATGCCTCAAATCATGAACGCAGCTTGCGATTTCCGTGAAATTTCACACGCCCATTCCCACTATGCCGAGGAAGAAATGGCACCCTTTTCACATTGGCCTGTTATAGCGCCACCAGGAGGCCACAATAACGTACCTGACCTGGCGGAGACCTGTGCTCCGAGGAGAACTTTTTCTAGTTACTTCAATTTAATGTGAGTGAATTGTTTAAGCTGTTTTCTGTCTGTATCTGTCCATGGTGAGTGCACATGATTTTTTGTAAGAAAAAGCATCACTATGACATCGAACAACCAACTTCAGCCCTCAAATGCATTTATTTGTGGGGGGGGGGCCCACATTAGCTCGTGTTCCGACCGTCCAACCGTTGTTGTGCTTGAACGTTATTAGCAATAGCTTAGCTGAAACAATGTAATCGTGGACTTTTCATGGTTGTGGTAACGATTCAACATTGGGTCGTAAATGACGGGGTTGTCAGACACAGCCAGGAGGAGGATTAAATGACCCGCACCCAGTACGCTCCGTCCAAAAAACACTGGACACAGGGGGCTCTGAAGTGTGATGCTCAGTGCTGGGAAGAGGAGAGCTTCAGCGCGTCATTTACAGACAGGCGCTGGCAGCTCAGACAGACACACGGCCACTAAACAACAAGGTTAATAGTGACATACAGTGCCGAGAGAACAATGAAAGATACTAGGATACCAGGTGAGGACACAGGACTGAGTACAGGAACAGTAGTGAGTATTGTTACAGTAGCGTGTTGTACTTTTCCACTACAATGGAACAGTACAACATGCTACTGTAACAGTAGTACACACAAAGTATGCCTACAACATGCTACTGTAACAGTAGTACACACAAAGTATGCCTACAACATGCTACTGTAACAGTAGTACACACAATACTGGAACAGTACAACATGCTACTGTAACATTAGTACACACAGTACTGGGACAGTGTGGCCTCCTGCAGACTAAAGTCAAATGGTCGGGGTCCCGTGGTTTAACAACAGCCTGTGGGCACGCCACACACACACACACACACACACACACACACACACACACACACACACACACACACACCCGCTGGCATATACAGTACACACACATACTGTTCAGAAGCAGACATGCACACACAGCTATGCACATGCCCCCCCCCCCCCCCCACACACCACATCAGAGAAAGTGACCACACACTGAGTCACTCCTCCCTGACCCGTTTTTTCTCTCTCTCTCTCTCTCTCTCTCTCTTTCTCGTTTCTAAAACAGTAACACTCCCTCTCTCCATCTCTCCCCCTCTCTCTCTCTCTCTACCTCTTCCGCTCGCTCTCTCGTCCTGTCTCTGACTCCCATTTAGTGAGCAATCAACTATCATTGCGTACGCGTGTACGTACGCACGCTCACGCGCGCACGCACGCACGCACACACACACACACACACAGATCATGAGACACACTTCCTGTGTGAGATGGAATAATAGGAAGGAAATGCTGGAGGGTTGAGGGTTCAAAACCCAGGGGGTTAAAGAGACAGATGTGAGTTAAAAATACATGTACAGTATACATATATATACATAAATATACATATATATACACATTTATATACACGCACACACACACATATATATACAAATATATATATATATATATATCAGAGGGGACCAGATTGACGTGGTGATGGAGAACAGATCCCTAACTATCCTGGGACCAAGGTGGCGATGATTTATAGTATATATGGCTCTTATTACGCTGATAAGGAAATTCTCACTTTGTTTTATGAATCCTTTATAGAGAATATCCTTTGGGTATTGTACTAGGACGATGCCTGTTAAGGCCAGACCGCACCAATGCAACTAATCACAACTCCTTACAACAAAACAGTTTTAAGGTCCTTGTGACTGCCATTGGGGATAATGGTTGCAAGTAGTTGCATGTTGCAAGGAGTTGCATTGGTGTGGACTGGCCTTTAGGAAGCCATGCCCCCGGTTATGCAATAGGCCTATAACACTGAATACCACCACCTTGTAATTTGTCTATTCAAAACATGTT
>NC_139944.1:10528411-10660911 GCF_963454915.1 Gymnoscopelus microlampas
CAGGGACCCCCAGAAGCAAAGATTTGAGTTAAAAAATATATATGTATTCAACACAAATGCTTTTTCAATAATAGCAGATCCACAAGCTCGTAGCGCGACACTCGGTGCCGCGCTATGAGCTTGTAGGTCTGCTATTTTTTAATAGGCCAAAGTATACAATAATGTTTATAGGTAAAAATCTAAAATGACACAGTATGCGTTCCCGTTCTTAATGGGTTAAAGTACCATAAGTAAAAGTACTCATTATGCAGAATGTGCCATTTCACCATTTCAGGGGGGGGGGGGGGGGGGGGTTAAGTAGCTATTGTATGTTTTGTAATAAGAATCCAAATCTACAAAGTAACATTGTCACTAAAGTTCTCAATTAATTGAAGCGGAGTGAAAAGTACAATATTTGCCTCTGAGATGTAGTGGAGTAGAGGTATATATAAGTATTGAAAAAGGAACATACGCAAGTAAAGTAAAAGTACCTCAAACAATTGTACTTGAGTAAATGTACTTAGTTACTTTACACCACTGCTCATGATACAGAAATACAGAATATTCTACACCAGTGGTTCTCAACTTTTTCTGGATCAAGGCCCACTTGAACTTCACGATAGCGTTCGCGGGCATGGTGGTCATCACTTCTTGTCGATTTTATCCCTGATACCTGATCAAATCGACATGAAGTGATGCCCACCATGCCCTAGGAAACTTGTGGTATCCACAAGGTATCACAATGATAACTATTTTTTTCCCAAGGTTTAAAAGGAAAAATGCCATGCCATTATTATATATTTTTTTACATATCTGAAAAAAAATATATATTAATGTCATATGATCACTAAATCCACTTGCGATACCCTCACGGCCCACCAGTAGGCCCCAGCCCACAGGTTGAGAACCACTGTTCTAGAGTCATGTTCTGATGTGGTCGTCAACCATGTGTTAGTGTTTTAATACGTGTTGAGAGACTGTCAACATCTAGCAGCAAGTCAAAGAGCTTTGAATTGTCAGAACCCTTCACATTCATTCTAATGTCAAACACATCTGCTTTTAGTTTATATAGAATAGCGTTTCCCAAACAATGGGTCCAGTGCCCCATTTTGGGTTGCGGACCGGTTTGCATGGGTCGCATCTGAATATACTTTTTTTGTTCTATTTTTTTTCCTTTCAATTCAAAATTATTTCAAAAGATTTTTAGGGCCGGAAAAAATAAATACAAATAAAATTGCTTTTTTCATAGGATTTTCTTGGGGGAAAAAAACATATCCAGAAATGTTCTAAAATGAGTTCTGTAGATCTGCTAATTTCACAATTTTTGAGTTACTTTGTTAATAATAAATGTTATTACATTATTATATTATCAATATAGTTATTATTACATTATATTATCATTATAGTTTACATTATTTGTATTTTTGATGTTACATACTTCTTCCATCACTGCCAGTTAGCACAACTTCATGTTGTGTAGCTTTATATACGTCAAAATATGGAGGTTTCTCTCTGACAACAAATTTAGGCAGTGACACAAAAATACAAATTATAAGTTACTGGTGCCATCTTGAGGACATGTGGTGAACTGCATGGTGATATCAAAACACTGGACAAGATTAATCACAAGTACACCATTATAGTTTTTCCTCATTTGCTTAGACACAATTCCTGGAACTCACCAAATTTTTTCAAATCACACAATCTTTTAGAAGAAGGCCGTTGCACACCTCAAAAGGCTGGTGACAGGTGCGTAGGGCAACCAAAAAAGGTGCAAATGTTCAGAAGGGGATCCCTGATAACAAATCAAATAAAAAGGTCCAGCACACTGTGGGTGTAGCATTAAATGTTTGGTGGTTGTAGTGCCCTGTATGTCTGTCCTGATAAAAGTCTAACACTAACGACCAAAACGTGGACTTAATAAAGAGCAACATTTTTGCACGTTCCAGACAGTGTGTGGGACCTTTTCCTTTGATTTGTGATCACAGATCCCCTTCAAATCACGCAATAAAAAAGAAAGAAAAAGAGGAAAAAAATAAGAGAAAAAAAACTCATACCAACAGTACAAACATATTGTTGCATGTTGCAACTGTTCATTTTAGTGGCATCAATACATAGCATTGCAGAACACTTGTACCTTTATATTGCTACTTTTTTATATTTGTTTTGGTAAATGAATGCCCTACTTTTTTGTACAAGAGTGGGTTACGCAAATATAGCAGAAATAGCAGATACAAGGTCGCAATGTGTGTTGCATCACGACACGCATTGTGAGCTTGTACATCTGCTATTTTCACTACTTTTGAAATAAATCCGAAAGTGAAAGTGGTTAAGTATGTCTGTGGATTGTATTAATATTTGAGCAATGAAAGGTATTAGCAGGAGCTTATGACTATATTACAACTACATTGGATGCATTGAAACGCTCCTGAAAACTCCTGAAAAGTAACAATTATGGACATACATGGTCTCCACCAGACAGCGCTGTGGATGTTCTTGCCACAACCCGCCAAACGTTGTGGGCCGTAAACTGGGATGGCGTGGGACTTGAACCACCTGCTGAGGCTGTGGTTAAGATGACCAATGGTACAGTATCTTCACCCTCTAGACAGGTTCTCCTAGTGCTCTTTAAGGTGGCTCTCCACCAAACAGACAACTTCAGACAACTACAGACTGGCAGTCCAATGAAGTCGGGACGACTCTGGAGATCAGTCGGTTGGAAGGTGTGGGAAAAGAATTGCTGAATGCACCTGAGAGCCGACACCGACAGACGGCTACTATGGTGCAAAAGATAGCCCATGGCTTGATGGCTTTCTCAACAACAAACACATGATGCTTGAGTCATTTGAGAAATGATAAAGATAGCTACTACACTGCAGGGTGCTTCGGGCATGTGTTCAAGGTTATCTGTATTTAGGCCATTTTGGTGTAGCCTATATCTTTTGGATTTAATGTTAATTAAAACAATAAATTGGCTACTGCATGCCTGCACCAAGCGGCAGCGTGATGGGGAACACACGGCCATATCATTTTGCTTCAACTAATGATCAATAATATAATAAATAGCTAGAATGGTTAGGAACATAATTTAAGCCTGTCATTTCTGTTCGAGTAACCTACTGTATGACACTCACCGCACGTGCTAAGTGTTGAAAACCGCTCTTGCAGGGCACCGTCAGTCTGTCTGCTCCACACGTCCTAGACTCTTCTCCCTCCTGGCTCCCAGAACTGTGGAATGAACTCCCCGCTGCCGTCAGAACTGTGGACTCAATACCCATGAAGCTATGGGAAAATGACCGGAACAGGAAACTGGTATGCCACCTTCTGGAAAACCAACTACAGTTAAGCACAGACACAGAGCCTATTCAATTCAATTTTCAATTCAATGGGCTTTATTCCCATCTTGTTCTTGTAAGTCGCTCTGGATAAGACCATCTGCTAAATGCCTAAATTGTCTGTCTGTCACTCAATGCTGTCCACACAATACAGAAAATACTGAGGTTTTAGTCATTGGTCACCAGGTCAATGACTGCTCTGCCGGCCAGGAGCGGTTTTATTTCTAGATTCATCTTTTAATGATTGGCGTACATGGATTAGAAATGATACAACTGGGGAAATGGCTGTAAACGGTCATGTATCTTCACTTACGCAGTACAAAAATGTATAAATTGTATTTGCCGTGCAATAGACTACAAAGAAATACGCTACGCCTGTACAATCAAGTCTCACACCAAGGTTTTCTGAGGAGTTGCAAGCCCTGAAACACCACAGGAGCAGGCACGCAACAAAACAAGTCACTGCATGTCTGCTGGTGTATTCAACATTTATTTTCATTTCATTTTAAAAACGTTTTGAGGACAATATAAATACAATTCACCCAGCACACAACACTGGTTATCCACAGCAGCAGAACGCACACATTCTCGCACAAACACTCTCGCACGCACACACACGCACACACACACACACACACACACACACACAACCCCAGCCCCTGATTAAGATGTTTAAAGGTGCAACATCCACCCAACCAACCAACCATCTGTAATAGCATAAAAAACAGCAACAGTATCAAACTGTTTCATACTGCCATCAGAATCAATGTCTAAATTGGATTAAATTAAACCACAAAAACAAAACAAAATCCTTGACCACGACAAGCAACACAGCTGTCCACCTCTAAAGGTTGGCTTTGAGTCAGTGTCGGCCAAATATTAGACTGTTGACAATTTTCAAATGCTTCCGCCATACAGTCTGGAGCTATAGCTTGCTGCTAGGCAGAAATGAAAAAATATATTTTAAAGATATTTTAAAATATATTTTCATGAACGGAAATGGTGAATAGATGACAGCTTCCTTTTTCGCTTTCAGAAGGTGTAGTTCCAGACTCTAAATAGCATACGGAGATTGTGTTGTCTGGCAACGCGAGACTAGCCAAAATGCTGTATGTACTTGTACAGGGCTGCCCAATCACATGGTCAGGGAGGCTAAAAAATAGCGGAGCTACAAGCTCCTAATGCGGATGCGTTGTGAGCTTGATTAGGCCTCAAGTTAGGCTTAATGCCAACAACATTTGAAAGATTCGATTCCATGACGAGGACAATTTAGAGGGAAAGAAATACATAAAAAATTGTTCTAAATTTTACAACTTTGTTGTTTCAGATACTGAACCGTATCCATTAAAGTTCCGTAACCGTGGTTTCATTCCATGTCTGCGAACTATTTCTGAAATGCAGCTTTGTTTTCTTTTTCTCGTTCCCTTTAGCCCAGTGTTTCACAAATAATGAGTCACGAGATGTTCGGTCAGAGTGGTGGAGTAATAACAGGGGATTTAGTTTCATGTTTTAATTGAATAGTGTTGCTGTCGGGCAGAAACCTCATATCTCCATATTTCACCTTTTAAGTGTACTTCTACTACTTCTTCTTTTTTAATTGTAAATTAACGTCCTACTTCGTCATACAAGAGTGTTGCATAAAAGTAGTGAAAATAGCCGATCTACAAGCTATGGAAATTGCAGATCTGCTATTTTCACTACTTTTGGACATACAAGGTTTCCTCCCGACAGTCACCCGAGAGTCCCACAACTGTCGCCTGCTCACAATGCAATACTGCCCCACACAGGCAAGCTGCAGTAACTACATTATGCGTATTTAATTACATTTCATACCAATGACAAAGTAGCCATGACACTTGAAGCTCCAATCCGTAACTTTGTTTTTGTGTGAACAAAATATAATTTTGATCAATCTGTATGGTGGAGCAGTGGTTCTCAAAGTGGGGTCCGAGGAATCCCAGGGGTCCTTGAGAGGGATTCCAGCGGGTCACCAGCTAAATCACTTAATATAGCATCAAAATCAGTTTAACCACTTTAACCCTATGTACAAAGGCTATTTCAAAATAGCAGATCTAATATTGTGGTCTGGTAGGACACCTACTGGTGGATAAGAGGTACTGCATGCTCATAACTCAATCTATTCTCTGCCCAAACAGGCTTTCTACAATAGCCCAGCAGTAGAAATGTCAGCACTTGCACAGGGAACTTGGGTTCAAATCCTAGGTAGCACTTGAAAGTTACGGATTGTGGCTTTATAAAACAGCGTGGCAGGATGAGTCCGAGTGTCTAAGTTAGCTTCTAGGTTCAAAGCCCACGGTTGCCATGCGTTCTGTCCATGCGTTCTGTCCGAATTCCCTGTGAGCAAGGCACTAGTCAGAGTGAGAAAGGTAATTTGTCCCGGTCACAATTATTGCTCTCTGGAAAAATGTTGTCAAATGAATTCTAATCACTTTGAAAAACGTGTATTTGATTATAGTTGGTCAAAAACTAAATAAAAAAATAGCCGACATAGTTTTGCCATTTGTATCACCTATAATAAGTTCAAAATCGGGACACATGAACTGCATGAATCCCGATACTGATGGACGATATACTGGCCAAACCGATATAATGGTCGGGCTCTAGCTGTGAGTAGGGTTGGGTCCTCCAACATCGAGGTTTATAACCTTCACAACCTTCCGAGCAACACAGACGCTGGTCTGACGCGTCGCGAGCGTTGCAATGTGTTGTGAGCTTGTACAGTAGATCGGTAGCCTGGAAATTGGAATCCAGACTTCTTTTTTTTTTTTTACTTTGCTTCTCAGTCTGGGAAACTTTGAGTTGAGCCTGATTTCCAAACGTCACCTGTTACGTAGGCACGTCATTGTTGATTGGAAAGTGCTCAACGACTCACAGTTGATTTTTTTCCATTGGAAGGCGCTGGTCCCGCCCCGCCCACAGACCAATCAGAATCCTCGGAGCCTGTGTGACCAAGACTCGCCCCGTTCACATAGGAAGACGGCCAGACTGAGAAGCAAAGTAAAAAAAGAAGAGAAAAAAAGTCAGCTGAACGGAGCGAACAGTCTGGATTCCAGGCTAGTAGATCGGCAATTTTTTTTGATTTTTTTTTATGATCAACTCCCTCCTCAGGGATGGTTGTGGTTATCACAGAACTTCATGGGTTCTGGAAAAGTTTCAGGTTCTGGGTTACCTTTCATAGTCCAAAAGAGCCATCTGAGTGTGTACAAATGGAATCGGTTCCATTCATACACACTCAAGAGTTAAACTAACACTGAAGATTTTACAGTGTAGATTGGGGTCTCAGAGACTTAAAAAGAAATGGTATCAATCAGGGGTTCCGTGGTCTAATGCGTATCGTTGCCGTCCAGCAGAAACCTTGTATCTCCACATTTTCATTTCTACAAAAAGTAGTGAAAATAGCAGACCTACAAGCTTACAATCGGCTATTTTCATGATTTTTAATCATTTATTTGATAAATGATAAAAAAGGAACGGTTTCAGACTTTTTTTCACCCGGACAGCAACGATATCAAACTGGGGGTCCTTGAAACAAAACAAAAAAAAAAAGTTGAGAATCACTGTTAAAAACCATCATGAATTTGTGAGGGATGACAGTGCAGGTTAGCTAACCGTACTAGCGTCAACGACATTCATTCATTCCAGGAGATGGGAGTCTCTAGCGGTGTCCTAACGGATGAGTCAATTGTGATGTCACTTCCCCGTTTCCCAGAGAACGAGGGTGACAAGCTGTCTTGTCTGTCCTCTTCTGTCCTCTTGCGAAGGAAGTGAACGTCATCAGATATTCATGGAAAAAAACCTAACAAATAAATACTGGAGCGGGTCAACGGAAGGAGCAAAAACGTCACCGTCACTGCCTTGTGAGACCAAGGAGATGGAATGAAAACGTGTCATAGATTCAACTGTTCCTCTCTCTCTCTCTCTTTCTGTCTACTATCTTATTTCCACCAGTCAAAATAAAGATGGAGACGGAGAGAAAGAGAGAGAGATTTCAGCTTCCACACCCCTACACCAGCCGCCTCTCTCTGTTTGTGTCTCTCTCTCTCTCTCTCTCTGTATGTTTGTAGAGTGTGTTGCACCGGTAGAGGCCAGGAGGGGGCACTGTTACGAGGTCTTGCCGAGCTCTATCTTCCTCTGAATGGCCTTGGCAGAGTGGTAGATGAGAGAGTCAATCAACCCAGCCACTGTAGAGGAGGAGAGACAGACACACAGACACACAGACAGACAGACAGATTGATATGAGCCAGGTGCTCTTAGTCTGTGATTAGACAGTCTGTTGAGTTCAGCGGTCAGTATTCAAAAATAACACACCGATGAATTCATTGATTGACCAATCAGAATCAAGCATTCAACCAAGCCATGTAATAAAGTAGGTATAGACAGAGCAAAATGTATGTGTTTTCAAAGATACACACCCTAGTGTACACTAGGCCTTAAACAGGTTTGAATATGTCCTGTGTTATGTTAGGATATGGTGTGTGTGTTTAATGATAAAAGATGAGTGGACTGACCTGTGAATACACCTCCTACGATGGCACAAACTCCTGTTAGGAAATGTGTGAATGATCTGAGAGAAGAGAAGAGAAGAGAAGAGAAGAGAAGAGAAGAGAAGAGAAGAGAAGAGAAGAGAAGAGAAGAGAAGAGAAGAGAAGAGTGGATGAAATTGTTTTTAGTACAAGATTCCAAGGTTTACAAAATATTATTGTAAGAATAGAGAAAGAAGTCACACAGTAGGTTTAGTTACACATTTGGTATTTGGTATCACATGTATGTAATGTGCATGCTCAAAGAAAAAAATCAAAGAAAGAATTACAGACTAAGTAAAGTACAGCATCGGATATCAAACATGTAAGGGAGAGCAGCACCAATAAAGTGTATTCATAGTCATCTATCTATCTATCTATCTATAAATGCTCAGAATCTCTGAGTGAGCGAGTGTGATTTCCCCCTGCATATCTCGAGAACCAGCCGACCTATTGACTTCAATCATGGTGTGTGTATCGCAGAGGACCCGAGGGAGTGCAGTGCACAGTGCACGGGTAAAACAGGTACTCTGGACAATGGGTACAAAGGGTATTGCATAACCAAAGGGGCATGCGTTATTGACGGGCATCGGTCTAGTGCAGGGGTGGGGAGTTCCTACCTGTGTTTCTCTGTGAATTTGACCATCATTGGTGACAGCTCATACAGAACGAATACCCCCGGAAGCCCCTGATCTCCTATGAGCCCATTGGCAACTTTCTCATGCCTGGTCACAGAGAACTGGTTGGTTTTTACTACCTGGTTCAAAACAGAAGAGAAAACCATCATCTCATTTATGTATTCAAATGTAATATCAAAGGAAAAGTATGACAGATTCATCACTGGTTTTAGTTTTTGAGTGAATGCTGACTTTATTAAGATTATTAAAATGTTTTCCAAAATTCAAGACAAATATTATCATGAATAATAAAGCATCATTTAATTGTCTCAAAAACACAACTTCTTCAAACACAAATTCTTCGAATCTACAAGCTCACAATGTGTCACAATGGGTCGTGTCGTGGGCTTGTATATCCACTATTTTGTTTAACATATTACAAAAAAAACATATAGAAAAAAGGACTTCAGTGGTTAAGGATGGCGTTGCCCACTCACCTCCCCGTCTGTCTTTACGTAGATGGTGGGGACTATTTTGACAAAATACTGGTACATCATTGATGCTGAGGGAAGAAGACAATTCTACTGTTAAAATCATCTCACACGCATGAAGTATAGAGACCAAAGTAAAAAACATATCGACAGTTGTGGTGTAGTGGCAGCTGATGGGGTAAACGTGGAGCCCAAACTAGTGAAAATACCCGATCTACAAGGTGAGCTTTTAGATCTGCTATTTTCATTATTTGAAATTGTGATTTTCTTGACATTTAAAAAAATATATAATAAATAAATAAACTAAAACTAAACTAAAAGGGGTCCCGACCCGCTGTTTGGGAAACCCTGGGGTAGACTGTTGACCACATAATCCCAACATCCCATGTTCCCTGTGTTCCATGTCCTTCACTCTCTCTGCCCTCATGTTTACACTACTAATTAAACTAACGCATGGAAGCCCATTTCTGCCAAGAGTAAAAGGCTCAAACATATAACCCTTTTGAAAATAAGACATTATGAAAAATGTTAACAAAATGCAGCCACAAGGTGTCACTGTAGATTCACAAGCAAGCAAACTTGTGTCCTGCATAGAGTTAAGGTGTCCTGTCATCCCTTTCCTACTTCCTCTAGGCAGCAGTGTTGCCATGTCTGTTTATTATACGTGACTTTGGGCTTATTTTGAAGTTGTGGGTTGGGTTTTGTTTTTGGCCTTGTTTCTTAAATGTAGTTGCTCATTTGGGATTGTTTCCTAAATGTTGTTTAAACCAGTGCTTCTCAAACATGTTCATGTAAAGGACCCCCAACTTATTAAGTAATTGTCCACATATCCCCATCTGAAAACATTTTGTGCCAGCTATGGGACCCCCTTACTAGATTTGTGTTTCAAAAATATTCCAAATTGATCACATTTTCTTCAAGTTTTATAATTTTAAAATTTTAATAGCAGATACAGAAGCTCACAACGCGTCGCAATGCGACACTTTGTGATCTGTAGATCAGCTATTTTCAAATAGCCAACATAGAAGGGCTCGCTTCTTTTGGGCTTATTTTCATTGACCATCGTTGACCTTTCATTGATTCACAATGAATTGAGTACAAAGGACCCCAATGGAAACTTCTTGGGTTTTAAAATTCCTATTAGCTGACCTTGTATTGAACTGTGCGTTCATGTGTTTTTTTTTCAGCAAACTTCTAATAAAGTATTCAATCAATCAAAAACCTGGTGGCATATTTCTCTCACAAAATCTGGCAACACTGCTGTCAGTCCCTTTCTACTTCCTCTATGCAGTAATGGAGGCGTGCTGATAGAAGAACGTCAATTAAAACACACTCTCACAACCTCCTGTTTTCAGTCTCACTACAGCAGTTCATTTAAAATCACACAGGAAGGTGAGTCTGCTGCTTCACACCGCTCTACTGCTGCCTCTGTTCGGGAGTAAAATAGATCATTCGACGGTATAAATACTGTTTGATTTCTTTCAAGGGTGACAGACCAGTGCAGCTGGCTAGCATGCTAAGCTAACAACATACGGACTAGTGGAGCTGGGCCAGCATGCTAAGCTAACACAACACATACTAGTGGAGCTGGGCTAGCATGCTAAGCTAACACAACACACAGACTAGTGGAGCTGGGCTAGCATGCTAAGCTAACGCAACACACAGACTAGTGGAGCTGGGCTAGCATGCTAAGCTAACGCAACACACAGAGTAGTGGAGCTGGGCTAGCATGCTAAGCTAACGCAATACACAGACTAGTGGAGCTGGGCTAGCATGCTAAGCTAACGCAACACACAGACTAGTGGAGCTGGGCTAGCATGCTAAGCTAACGCAACACACAGACTAGTGGAGCTGGGCTAGCATGCTAAGCTAACGCAACACAGACTAAGTGGAGCTGGGCTAGCATGCTAAGCTAACACAACAAACAGAGGACGTTCAGTGCTACGTTTTTTTTACACACAACGCAAAATGGACACATTTGACACAGTTTTTGGGGTAAATGACAGATACAACTACTGACCGTTGTCATTGTTGTGATAGACAATTAACCAAACCTTAAAAAAACGTAGCCAGGCTCGTTTTCTTGCTAACTGAACACGTTATATAATAAGACCTTTTGAACTAACCATCTACTTATACAGTGGTGTAAAGTAATTGTAATTGGTGTAAAGTACATTTACTCAAGTACTTAAGTACAATTGAGGTATTTTGACTATACTGGAGTATTTCCAATTTTCTGTACTCTTACTTCTACTCCACTCCACTAATACATCTCCGAGACAAATATTATACTTTTACTCTAATACAATTATTTGAAAACTTTAATTACTAGTTACTTTGTAGATTTTGATTATTATTACAAAACATACGTTAACGACTTCAGCCCTGTATACATTTCGGCCATTTGAAAATAGCTGATCTACAAGCTCATGATGTAATGTTACAGAAGGTCAAGTTCATGTGTGGGTTTGGTGCATGATGTATGCACACACGTAACGATCCTACAGAAAGTGTATTAAAGATGGTGTAAATGATATGTATTTTTGTTCAAAAGCTATATTCTGATGGTAATCATTGCTATAGTGTTTGTTCAGTAATGGACCTCTACGTCTCTTTAGTAAACAGAAAATACATCGTCAGTTCAGGATAACAATTGTCTGATCAGGAGAAATAACTCATACAGGATAAACTGAAATTGTAAGTGATGACAAAAGGAAGTGACACTATAGCAATGATTACTTACAAAATATAGAGATTTAACCAAAAATCTGTCAAACCTTTTTCATGATTAAAATGCTCTACACACTTAATGTTTAATTATGATTTGTGTACTTATTATTACCAGATAATCATAAATTAATTTAAAGCGGTCGTAGCTTGTGGGTAGACTGGGTGGTCTGGTAATCAGAAGGTCACCGATGCACATCCCGGCCCCAGTCTTGGCTAGACCAACCAACTGTATGTCTGTCTGTCCCTCCCTCCCTGTTAACTGGGGTCTCTTTCCCCTCCAGATGCCTGTGGCAGTAGGTCCGTACGGCCAGCACCAGCCCAGCTGTTTTGATCGGGTCAAAATGGGCTTCATGATGGGGTGTGCAGTGGGGATGGCTGCAGGAGCCATGTTCGGGACATTCTCCTGTCTAAGGTAACTAATGAAGTGATTTCGACAAACGCCAGTATAGCGTTCTAGAAAATCCAGGAAGCATTGTGTGATAAAACACCTCATTATGTTGATTACATGAGCCTGTCACAATTAGAACATTTCAATTATTTTGCATTATCGTTTCCATGTTGAAACATTTTCATACATAGCAGAAATATCAAATCTACAAGCTTACAACGCGCACTTTGCGTTGTAAATCATTTTTCCACCCTGTTTTTACTGACATCTGTAGGAATGGGAAAATAACACCAATGCCTGTAGTATTGCACAACAACTTTTCCTCTGGGATAATAATGCACTATGTTCTCTTTAGGATCGGGATGCGCGGCAGGGAGCTGATGGGAGGAGTGGGGAAGACGATGATGCAGAGTGGAGGGACATTTGGGACATTCATGGCTATCGGCATGGGAATCCGCTGCTGATGGCGCTCCCCTCTATTTGCACACAGCAACCACACACACACAGCCACCATGGGACTTTCATAATACCACTGAGCAGTCTGTTCTGTTCTGTCAACATTGTCACATTCTCAACGCCAAGTCTCCCTTTGTCAATAATAAATGGTTCAAAATGGGCGTTTAGAGTGGATGTGTTGTCTTTTTAGTGATGTCCCTGATTACAACGTGCATGACCAGACATGGTACTGCAGTGAAAGGCCAATGGTTCGGTTGAATGGGGTTCCCAGCCAAATGTGTTATACAGAATCAAAATGTTTACCACTTTGCTATTACAAAATAGCAGGCACTTTGTGCCGCACTGCGAGCTTGTACATTTATTTTTACTCTTGAAAGTAGTAAGAATATTTTTAACACAAATCTTCTCTTCTGGGGGTCCTTGACAAATGTTTGAGAACCACTGGTGTAGGAATGCATGATATCGAAATGTTGGCCAATAGAACAGATCGATTGGGTTTACCTTATCACCGGTCAATAAAGGTTCTGGATGCAGACTTCTAAAAACAGTGCATTATTTTTACCTGATGTATTGGGCCAAATGATGCACACATTAGTTTGAATGTTGCCGTGATTAAAAATTGAAATTCTAAAAACTCTCCCTGAATAAACGGTGGAAACGATAACATTCTAATGCTTATTATTTACTTTAATGCTAACAATGGAATTCTAGAACTCAGCCATGGTCTGTGTAACAATACTGTATCATTTCACAACCTGGGGTCCTTGTAACCACATAAACCATAGTGTCCCTATGCTGGGCTTGTCATAATAGGCGAAAAATAGCTGATCCACAAGATTACAACTTGTTCCGCCGAGCTTGTAGCTGAGCTATTTTCGACAAGGACATTTATTTTTTTTGTTAAAGAGATGTAAACCATAGTTAGGTGTACGGGTTGTATCTTTTAAACTGACATAGCTAACTCACACATGTAACATAATTGTGAAGCACAGAAAAACAAAAAACACATTTAACAACTTAAACCCTATATACAGTACTCTGTTGACCAGTTTCTGTACTTGGTCTTTTTTTCCCCCCTTGTAGATCTGCTTATGACATGCCCAGAATAGGGACTCTGTGGTTTGACAGCCTACAATTTAATTAGTTACATTTAAACATGTCTGAGAAACATGTTTAGGGGGGCCAAGCATATAAAGTTGGGTTCCACAGCTGTAGAACTTAGCCCATGATGGGCTAACAGGTTCAGTCTTTAAAAAAAGCCTTCATTACAGTGGCTACAGATGATACTGGTCTAAGAATGGACAGGAGGTGGCGCTGAAGTGGTGACAGTACTGACCTTGTGGTGCTGTAACATCTGTGTCATCCAGAGGATTGACGATACCAGGGTAGTCTTTACCAAACGATAGGTGCTTAATGAAATGAGTCATATTGATCTGCAAGACAGCAAATAAACATTTTAGATTTTAGCTATAACAACATAATGTTTTTCAGAAAACTCTTAGGATTTAGAAAAGTGGTTCTCAAAAACAGCAGATACTCGTATACAACCTCACAGCGAGTCACTTTGTGCCGCGCTGCAAGCTTGTAAATCTGCTATTTTTGAACATTTTTGAAAAATATTTTAAGTGTTTGCAATCTACTCTTCTGTGGGTCCCTGGCACTTAATATTTTCTAGATGGGGGTCCGCAGCCAAATACATATCATTTTGGGGATCCTTGGCACGAAAAAGAGAACTACTGATTTAGAAGGCATTTGTAGAATCAGCCTCAGGTCTTAATGTGTGTAAGTTCTTTGTTTCCTGCAGTTATTATTTAAATCTCAAAACTGTTTGCGCACTGTTTTAACCGCTACATAGTCTCACGTAGCCAGGTGATAAGAGATCTGGCCTGAAGATTACTAGTCTGTTTCAAACATAATGTAATGTAAAGAATCTGCCGTGCTACTTACATTATCTAGTCCAAAACTCTGCAGGTCATGAACTGCAAAGAAAAGCAAACATGAGATTCACCAGTCAGCATTAAAGAAACACCCTCATTTATCATTTATATTCAGTTCATGGAAAGAAAACAAGAGTACATGTATGTTGTTACAAACTAGTAGGAACACAACTCCAGAAAGATGTATCAATCACTTACCCTGCGTTATCTAGAATGCTAAAAATGCTTTTTCCCCCTCGTTTCATATCAGTAATGGTTACAGTCTTTGGACTCGCTACTATATTTAAAGGCCTTCCAGACAACACAGGGTGAATCACTGCACAGACATTATTAATCAGAAATATAGTAGTAGAGTAGAGTAGTATTCCTCAGTAATATTCCCAGAAAGGTTAAACACTGATCGATTAGTGATTCATTTATTGATCAGATGGTGACAGCATTCATAGGTGTTCTACTTCATGTCCTCAGCTTGAAGTTCTATATCATAGCCGTAGGGCAGAAACCTTGTTTCAACGTTGTATGCTTTTTGGGAAATAAACGCCCTAATTTGTCGTGCAAGCGTGTCGCTCAAAAGTAGCAGATTTAGCAGATCTACAAGCTCACAAGAGCTTGTAGTTCTGCTATTTATGCTATTTTTGAAAAGAAAATGTTTAAAGTGAAAGTGGTGTGTCTGTTCCAAATATTTTTTTAAAGTACCAACAAGAGCTTGTAAATAACAACTGCATTGGATCCACTGGAACGCTAGCCTCGGAAACCCATGCCTTTGGTTCTTGAAAGTTAACTGTTTTGAACATACAAGGTTTCCACCTGACAGCAACGACATGTAGCTCTACTACAGACGCATGAGCATCCTGGACAACCCAGGGTATATACATTTAACATCTACCTGCTGGGTGCATATTTATTATTTATGCCCGGTAACTGACCCAACAGTCTTTAGGTCCTTAAGTCTATCTACAGTACATGCTGTTTGTATTGTTTAGCAAGACAAGCGAGGTGTGAGATCAGAGTAAGCAGAGTAAGCATGAACTCTAGCCAACAAACACCAAGGTTAATAGTAAGGGGGGAAAAAAGCAGGTGCGCTTCCTCAGGATGCCTTTTTTCGTTTAGGCAGTGGGTGCTCAGCTACAAATAGAACTTGAATCAAATACCACCGAAGTGGAAAAAGCGGCACTCCAAAATAAAGGATAAAGGATCTATTGGCAATGCCTACGCGTTTCGGCCTCAACCTTCCTCAGAGCTGACTTAAAAAGTATTTTTAAGTCTGCTCTGAGGAAGGCTGAGGCCAAAACATGTAGGCGTTCCCAATAGATCAGTGGTTCTAAACCAGTGGTCAGGGGGCCATCAGTGGTCCTTCGGGGGGTACCAGGGGGTCCCCAGCGAAATTAGTTAACACAGGGTCACAATCATTTGAACCACTTAGCTTTGGCTATTCAAAAATAGCAGATCTACAAGGTCATTCGCACGCTATGAGCTTGTATATCTGCTATTTTTGAAAAATCTCGAAAATGTGTGCATATCTTTGAGTATATATCTTTTTTAAAGCGAAGATTTTTAACTCAAATCTTTGCTTCTGGGGGTCCCTGGCACAAAACATTTTCAGATGGGGGTCCGTGGCCAAATGTGTATTCATTTAGGGGTCCTTGGCATGAAAAAGGTTGAAAACCGCTGCAATACATGAGAATGTGCACAGTATCTAAGCCAGTCTTGCATCCTTTAATTTGGAGTGCCGCTTTTTCCACTTCGGTGGTATTTGATTCAACCAAGGTTAATAGTCACATAAGAGTGCAAATAGAACACTGTAGTGCCTCAGAGAAACTAGGACACCAGCTAAACATCAAAGGTAAGCATCTGTCTAAACAACATGCTATCTAAATAACGTTAACATTTGCGGTAAAGAAGGGAGAAAAAAAAGGGGGGGAGGGGGGGTCATTGAACGTAAAAAGCTACAAAACCAAAAAGCAGACTTACTTTCCACAGCGTGCACTGCAGAAAGAAGAGAGAAGAGTCACTGATGAGACATGTGAACAAAAACGCTGTGATGTGGAACGTCTGGCTACAGGGTGAGGGGATATCGTCACTGTTGCGTGGAAACCTCATACGTCCAAAACTGTTACTTACTTTTAAGAATTGAAATAAAAAAATTCAAAAAAAATGCCGATCTACAAGTTTAGAATGTGTCGCGATGTGACAAGTTTTAGGCATGTAGATCGGCAATTTCTGCTACTTTTGAGTGACAAATTTATATATTTCTTTTTACAAAAACATGTTAAAATATGGAGATAAGAGGTTTCTGTGCAGCCATAGTCATTTCAAACATCTAACACCAAAGTAGTGTTTCCAGCACTGAGATGCATGTCATGTGATGTGTTGAAATCTCAGAGGGCAGCAGTGTTGTCTTTACAATAGCGATTCTTGTCTCTTGTTTCAGCAAAAATGAATGCTCAATTAGATCCAGTCACAGGTACCTCTAGAAACAGCGATTAGCAGGTTAAAAGCAGCCGTCATTGGTGTGATTGTTAACACATAGGCGTAGGAAAATAACTATGTCAGCACTCACAAGACATTGTCTCTGTCGGGTAGAAACCTCATATGTCCTGTTATTTTTCAGGATGCAAATCACACAACGTGTCGCTACGCGCTGCATTGTGTGGCGCTTTAGTATGATTAAGTAGGGCATTCATTTACGGAAAAACTCAAAAAGTTAGAATATGGAGATAACAGATAAGAGGTATTTGCTCGACAGCGACGATATTTAACCCATTCAAACCGGGAACGCATATGTGTAACCACTTTATCCATCCAAAAATAGCACATATACAAGCTCATAGCGCAGATCTGCTGTTTTTGAAAAATCTTGACCATTTATATATCCCTGGAACATTTTGGGTGGTCCTTGACATGAAAAGGTTTGAGCTGCACCACTGATATTAAAGCAACGTAAGTTTTTCAGAAAACTGTTAGGATTTAGAAGACATGTGTAGAATCCCCAGAAGATTTGCACACAGATTCTTCAAAAATAGCAGATCTACAAGCTTGTAGCTTGTATATCTGCTATTTTTGAATAGCCAAAGAAATCTAAAAATGACATTTGCCGGTCTAAATGGGTTAAGAACTTACTAGCCCAAATCCAACGAGCCAATCTTTCATACAATCAAATAGATTGAATGGATGTTTGGACCAGAACAAATGAACAGGACTTGCAACAGTGGCAGGTTAACCAGTTAAGCCCTACGTAGCATGTGGCGGAGGTTAATTTCTCACCCTGGTAAAGGAGTGCGCACACAACACCCATAACAGGTCAGTCCAGTAAACAGACACCAAGCGTGCGTGCGCACACACACACACACACACACACACACACACACAAGGATTAATGACAGAACAATGAATGAAAGGAGACAGAAAACACATGAATGGAGATCGCAACCAGAGACAAAGAGTGAAGGTAAAGGTGTGTTGTACTTGAAAGAGAAGAGAGAAATGTCACGACGTGTCATCATGCACCATCAAAATGTCCCCAAGCTGACGTGTACAACAACCACAACACTCACACTAATGTTACAGATTGTCTACGATTCCCGGGAAATGTAGACAATTCCCAACAGACCGGTAAACGTGGGAAAGAGAGTACAAATAAGCGTGCTCGACAGCCAGCAGAGAACGACCCACCAGAATGCTCTGAGATAGTGGATGGGAGGGAACGGGGAGCGCCCCCCATTTTGTTTCACTTTACTCTGAACTGAATAAATAATGTTTTTATATGCATGGCTTTTTACATCACTTCAAAACAAGGCAGGCACGACGACAGCGAGACGTGAACAAGCTAGCCACCAAGGCGAGCGAGTGCCCGTGCTGTATATACTTTGTATATAAAAATACAGTGTATGCCGGCATATACTGTGTATATATACAGTACATACATACACACACACACACATGACAGCTGATATACAGTATACAGTATAATATAGCAGCTGATTATATTGTCACTGTCAGGTGGAAACCTTGTATGTCAAAAAACATACATTTTCAGGAGATGGAAAAAAAAGACACCGTGTTCCATTGGATCCAATGTTATTATTTGGTCAACGCTTTTCATTGGTTCAATATTTATAAATCCCACTGACACACTAAACCACTTTCCACTTCACTGTCAAAAAGTAGTGAAAATAGCCAATTTACAAGCTCACAACTCGTCGTGACGTGTTGTGAAATTGCAGATTGGCTATTTTTGCTGCTTTTGCGTCCAGGTGTGTACAGGTGTGCTCAGTCCGTATAGAGCGCTTGCCTTTGACCACAAGGTTTCTGGGTTCGATCCCGGGTACCGCCAACTCGGCGTATGAGCAGCATGATGCCCGCGGGCACAACACCAGAGGGAGCTCCACTGATCTCATTCCCCCCAGATTCTGCACAAACATGGGGATGAATTAATTCTACTGCTACCAAAATGTGGAATGCCTTACCACCAGCCATCAGAAAGTGTGACTCCCTACCCTCCTTCAAAGCCACCATAAAAGAGCAGCTGTCTGCAATTTGCAACTGGACTTAGACAAGTCTTCTAGCTTGCCAAAATAAATTACCCCCCCAATGTTTTTCTGTAAATATATTTTTACTGCTCCTATTATTGATGAATACGCAGGACCACAATGGAAATAAGCCCTCAGGGCTTTTTGTGTTATCCTTTTAGCATCATTGTATAACTGTCTTTTGCAAACTGTTAATACAGGTAAGTAGTTAAAGGGATAGTTCACCCAAAAAATTACTTTTTTTCCAATCGATTAGTCACCCCATGGAGACTTAAATTCATGGATATATTTTAGTTTTTGTCGCATTCCTAAGCCAATAATTTGATGACCAGCGGACCGGTAGGCAGCGGTTCCGGTAGGATACACAAAGGAGACTCTTTGTGTCTCCTACCGTAATCACTGCCCGTTATCAAATTATTGGCTTAGGAATGCGACATGAAGTCTCCATGGGGTGACTAATCGATAGAAAAAAAGTTATTTTGGGGTGAACTATCCCTTTAAGTACTGGGAGCTGATGGTAAGCGTTGTTGTAAGTACTGGGAGCTGATGGTAGGTGTTGATGTAAGTACTGGGAGCTGATGGTAGGTGTTGTGCTCCACTACAGTAATCCATCCTCCATGGGTCTAGTGCAGCGCCAAAAACGATGATAATAATATTATGAGGGTCATATTGGGTCGTGGTGTATAAAAGTTTGAGAACCCCTGGTCTAGTGCATTGTAAAGGCGATCGATGCCCTCGTTCTCGGCCGATACAGACAATAAGACACTCCGACCTACTTACTTTGCGTGACACTCTTGTATGATGTAATAGGGCATTAAGTTACGGGGGGAAAAAAACATAAAAAGTTGAAATATGGAGATACAAGGTTTCTGCCCGACAGTGACAGTATATATATACTGTATGTGTATGACCAGTTGTTCAATCATATGCTTAACATATAGATGAACAGTTGTTCCATATCGCTGCCGTTAGGTGGAAATCCTTTTTTTATTATCGTTTTCAAAACTTTAAACATTTTGAAAATAGCCGATGTACAAGCTCACGACGCGTTGCAATGTGAAGCGTCGTGAGCTTGTAGACCTGCTATTTTCACTACTTTTCTGTGACGCTTGTATGATACCCCTAAACATACAAAGATGAAACATGGAGATACAAGGTTTCCACCCGACAGCGACAATATAGATGACCAGCTGTTTCATAATGTGTGTTAACACATTGACTGCCAGAATTATTTTCAAAATCTCTGTTATTCATGCCAGAGATTTTTCAATGGGAAAAAAAAAGTACTCAAGAGCCGAGATACAAAATTTTAAAGTTTTAAGTTAACAAGGAAGTGAATGAGAGTAAAGATCTTCGAAAATTCATATCTCCTTGGTCTTTGGGTCCAAAAGAAAAAAAAAAAGTAAAAAAAAAAAAAAAAAAAAATTGAATTTTTTTTGAAAAATTAATTTTTTGCTAATATCGAATTAATTCGATCTAGGCAGGCAAGTGATGATAAGCTAATATCGAATTAATTCGATCTAGGCAGTCAATGTGTTAAGCAGCCATATGCTTAACCCATTCAATCCGGGAACGCATCTCTGTCATTTTAGATTTCTTTGGCTATTCAGAAATAGCAGATCTACAAGCTCATAGCACAGAGTGCCGCGTGAAAATGTGTGCAAATCTTTGAATATATATGTTTTTTGAAGCAAACATGTTTAACTCAAATCTTTGCATCTGGGTTTTCTACAAATGTCTTCTAAAGCCTAACAGTTATTATTATTTTTTTTTTCTTATGTATGTTGCTATAATATCAGTGGTTCTCAAACTTTTGTCATGTCAAGGACCACCCAAAATGATATGTATTTGACGGCGGACGACCCCCCCCCCCCCATCTCAAAATATTGTTTTCCAGCCCCCCCCCCCCCTGTGCTATGAGCTGGTAGCTCTGCTATTTTTGAGTAGCCAAAGGACTCTTAAAATATCACAGATGCGTTCCCGGTCTTCAAGGATTAACATAATGACCGGTTGTTCACAATGAGACACTTAACAGAGAGCAGGTCTTACCATGAACGTGAGACTGCTGGAAGCTCTTTCCTGGAGCAAAGTGGAAATTCCCTGCTACCTGATGTTTAAGAAGAGGACGAGAGGAGAGGAGAAGGGCAAGGACCAGAAGAAGAGAAACAGTTAAGAGTTAAGACAGAAGAATTAATAATGATAATACTGCATGCAATAAGAATTGCTGTGGTACAGAAACCTCTTATCTCCATATTTAAACTTTTTGTGCTTTTTCGTACATTAACGCCCCACTAGATCAAACTACAGCGTTACACGAAAGCATCAAAAGTAGCATATCCGCAAGTTCGAAACGCAGCGCTTTCGAGCTTGTAGATCTGCTAAGTTTGCCATTTTTTAATTGACATATGAGGTTTTCCACCCAAAAGAGACGATTATCTAACGCTTTTCAAAAGGTACCCAAAGTTGCTTTAACCCATTAAATCCGGGAACGCATTTGTGTCATTTTAGATGTCTTTGGCTATTCAAAAATAGCAGATCTACAAGCTCATAGCGCTATATGAGCTTGTAGATAAACCTGCTATTTTTTTAATAGATTTTTCGTGGAAAATGATGTTTTAAAGCGAACATTTCTAACTCCTATCTGTGCTTCCGGGGGGTCCCTGGAACAACATATTTTGAGATGGGGGTCCGCGGCCAAATACATATCATTTTGGGGGTCCTTGACATGGAAAAGTTGGAGCACCACTGATATAGCAACATACCGTTAGGATTTAGAAAACATTTTTAGATATGTATTTGGCCGTGGACCCCCATCTCAAAATGTTTTGTTCCAGGGACCCCCCAGAAGCAAAGATTTTGAGTTACAAAAGATTTGCACACATTTTCACGATTGTTCAAAAATAGAAGATCTATTATGTATAGATATTGCATATCTGCTATTTTTTGCTATTTTTAAATAGCCAAAGACATCTTAAAATGACACAGATGCGTTCCCGGATTGAATGGGGTTAAATAAAAAACACAATCCAAAACAGAGAAGTGAATCCAACACCTTGTTGACCTCCAGGAAGCCGTAGACCTGGCAGCCTTCGTTCTTCTGCTCCTGCATCTTCTGCGTGAACCCTTCCCTCTTACACTGCGCGATGGTGTCGGCGTTCTTAAAGGCCCAGCCTCGCCGCCTGTACGCCTCGCGCACGTCATCACAGCTGTTGCAACACCTGCACGCAACACACTCAACAGTCAACTGGTGGCTTCTGACTGACTACACACCAAGATTATAATAGTTTGGGATTTTTCATTATAGTTTAGTTTTAGTTCATTTTGACAAATTGTTTTCTAATTCAGTTACGTTTTAATTCGTTTTTAGAGTGGGTTTGTTAGTTTCAGAATCAGAATCAGAATCAGCTTTATTGTCACATCACAGGTTTACAAGGTAAAAAAGTGGGTGAAATTCGTTTTTGTACATCACTCCCATCGCAACGTTAGATTCCGTAGAAAGAAGAGTGGGGAGAGAGAAGAAGAAGAGGGGTAGGGGGCAAGTGGGAAGGAGATCAACAAGAGAACAATAGAAGGCCAAAAACAAGTTATCTACATATTTACAAAGTACCTGAGATAAGAGACAAATTAAGGTGCCTGAGCATAGCAGCAATGTATGTATACTGTGCATGATATACTTATAGACGCTAAGGTGCTTAGAGAGAAAAAAGAGCGCAATAATAAAAAATAAAAAAAACAAAAAAAGTTTTTATTTATTTATTTATGTAGTTTTTATTAGTTTTAGTGTTTTAGTGTCATACTTTGAGTTATTTGTCAGGTGCAGGATTCAAAAAGGTCAGAGTAGGTATTGTGTAATAAAAACTCTAAAAGATACCATTTAAAAAATATATATATCACGTTACTGTTGGACAAGAAAAACAAAAACTAAAAGGCATTTTGTCTATCATTTCAGTTTGCTTTAGTTAGTTTTGTAAACACAATACAGTTTCAGTTATTTTTTTATTACAGTTTTTATTTAGTTCAGTTTTAGTTTTAGTTATTTTGTTAGTTTTCATTAACTATAATAACCTTGCTACACACACAAGTTTACTATACTTCTGAGAACATTTTTTTTTTTTTTTTTAGGCCAATTTTATAACGTTGCTGTCGGGCAGAAACCTCTCATCTCTATGTTCTAACTTTTTCGCCCTACTTGATCATACCACAGTGTCAAAAAAGCTTGTGCCGTGCACTTTTGATGCTTTTGAATTTGAATCCTAAAAAGATATCAGTTTTGGACATAATGAGGTTTCCACCTGACAGAGACGATAAATGCTTTTTCATTAACCGAAAGCCCACCTCACGCACCAAAAGTATCCGATCTACAAGCTCACAATGTATTGCAGCAAGCCCTGAGCCACTGCCGTGAAGCCGTGAGGCCGTGAGGTTTCCAGTTCGATCCCGGCCTCCCCCAGAAGAGTTACTGTCGAAGCCTCCTTGAGCAAGATGCTGAATCCCTAATTGCTCCCGATGAGCAGGTTGGTGCCTTGCATGGTTTCCTCCGCCATCGGTGTATGAATGTGTGTGTGAATGGGTGAATGTAATGCACAATCTATGTAAAGCGCTTTGGATAAAAGCGCTGTATAAATGCGCCATTTACCTTTTTTTTTACCAAATATAAATCAGGCGTAACTCCAACCCCAAAAACCTAACCACTAAATGCGTAATCCTAACCCTAAGGCCAACCTGAATAATGTGTCCTAATTGTAAGTCTAACTTACCCCCTTTTTCTCCCCCAATTTAGTATTAGTAGTCATGCAAATTGATTTCTCACCTCACACATTTCTGTGTGTTGTCCCTGCTGTTGTATCCTACTGGCTCACCTGCCAGTGAGGAGCCCCCACCGGGAGGATGTACAGTAGAGCCTCTACTCCTCCCGCCCCAAAACTCCCTGACAGATGCCGCACCAACCCGTAGGAATATAACACCCTCCCCGCCAAGCTTCTGTACCCCGAACACGGGCAAATTGTGTTCGTACAGACGCTCGACAAAGCCGGATGCACCACAGTGATTTCGAACCCCCAGACTCCTGATTGTAGCTCTAAAGACAACTTTTGAATCATGAAAAAAAAAAGTCTATTTCTCAAATTCTGCCACACTTGTGGGGACATTTGGCCGTCACAATTCTAGTAATACAAGTGCGCACACACACACACACACACACACACAGGCTTACTTGAGTTCCTCGGTCTCAGCTCCATAGCAGCTCTCACACCTGTCAGGGTCCAGTTTGCTGGGGTCAAACGTCTCGCCTTCATCATCTTTACCCAGCTCTGTAAAGAGAGACAACAATATTGTTCTTTATAATAACATACTTTATTGTTCATACATATTCCACTCGAGGGACGAGTGGTGGACTCTTCATTGAGTTGGACCCAAGTCCAACTCAAAAGGGCTGTTCTATAGGCTCTATGCACAGAAGCGATATTGGAAAGAAATGACCAATTATAGGCTATACTAGCTAGACAAAAGCGCCCTTCATGCGCATGCATATTATCGGTGTTCAGTGTTTGGCGTAATAGTAGTAAAATGAACATACATTATATCACAGTAGTATGAAAATGAACAGTGAAGTAGTCAGCAGACTTCTGGAGCAGCTGACCTATTCTTTAAGACTCCAAAAAGAGTTGGGGGGGAGTGGATCAAGATGGGGTAAATGGATAGACTATTTAGGTAACAGGCCAGAACTCTTGTGAATGTTGGGTTGCATCCTTTCTATTGCATCTCAAATCCTGTAAACATGTTTCTGTTATTGACACTGAATGTCCCATGACAATGACCCTCTTTTGTTTGATTGTCTGTTTGTTTTTTTATGCTTCAGTTTTTTATTTCTCGTCCCTTTTTTATTTCTTGTATTGTGTCTGTATGTCTTAGAGCCTTTTGAAATTCAGTCCGATCAGCATAGCATAGGTGTGAGGGCTGCATAGCTCTGCCTGAACCTCTAGTGTCTATAAATGCGTGTGTGTCCATGTTTCGTTGTCCGTGTGTCCCCGTTCTGGAGGGACATGCGCTCTCAACAGGCATTGCCAATGGACATTGGGCTAATATTTTTGAAATAGGGCATGGTGTGGATAATTCATGTATTTTTGGCTCCAACAATCCTTCCTTCATTATTCCATTGGAAATGAGTGGGTTTTCTCCCTTGTTTACCAGTGGGCACGCCTCTCTTTGGCAACCACCTCCAGGAAATGGGAGTGGCTTGCGTAGAGAGGGAAGGAGGAGTCCATGTCGGCCCAGCCCACTTTCCCAGCGTCATCCCCGGCCTCCAGGGGCAGTTCACTCACGCTGTCGCCTGTGTCATCATGGAAGTTGACAGCGACCGTTTCCATCCAAGCATTGTCGGTGTTCCTCGGGTCGTCCACGTAGCCCCGATAGACCAGAAACCCTGGCGAGTTGAAAAGCTGGGCGATGCGCGCGTGGATGTTATTGTTCGCCCTCTCTGGCAGCGTGGCGTTTAGGGAGTTCAGTGCTTCCTCAGAGAACTCCCGCTGCAGTGTGACCGACACCAGCTCCCCTGGGTCGACCATACCCCCTGGGATTGCCCACTCACCACAGTCTTTCCTCCGGATGGACACAAACTGCAGGATGGGTCTTTTGGACACGGGGTGAGGCATCTTTTGTCCTCTGGCGTCTACTTTCCACCTGGTGACGATTGGATCCGCGGCGTGGTTGGGCCCCCAGCGTCCCAGCAAACCTCTCTCGGTCAAACCCGTGCGTCCCCGAGGATTTAGTGGCTTTCCCTGTTCCACCCTGTAGTCGCCCTCGAAGCTCGTCCTATCCACAGCACCGTCCAGGGCATTGAAATGTGGGGGAAAAGAACCAATACCCGGGTCAGCCCATGGTGGTCTCTTGGTCACTGAGGGGGAGGTATAGTTGACTGGAGTGTACTGGGGCCAATCTGTAGTCCAGTCCACCTTGTGATCAGGCACTGGGAAACGCCTGATTTCCGATCCAGGATAATGGGAGCATCTGGACTTAATGTGAGGCTCTACAGAGGATAACATGGTTTGGGCACCGGTAGTAAATTGACGAGTCAATTGACAGCGGTGTAAAATAGTGTAAAGCAGTGTAAAATTCCAAAGGTTCGATTGGTTGTCTAAACTTGAGTTAAGACCCGCTGTGATGGTTTCCAAGCAGGAATTAAACCGATATGCACCTTAGCAGTAGAGGGAGAATCAGTGGGAACGAATGTGTCGGACTCGAGAATCTGGGTTGTAAGGCCAGCTACCAGGGTTTGTTCGGAGGGCAACGAGGTCTCTCTTAGTTGGAGCCAAACTGGTCAATGTCTTGAAGGTCTAGTCCTGCAGATCGAGTCTCAGTGGGATCTGTATTGATGCTTCGTGTCTTAGCTCCAGGAGGGGATCTATGATGTCAGACCTGGGTACGTCAGTTATCTCCATACATGGAGTTCCAGGAGAGAGTCTATGATGTCAGACTTCGGTATGTCAGTTATCTCCATATATGGGGATATCGGGATGGAATAGGTCAGTTATCTTGTATATGGGGTTTGGGGTTCTGGGCGTCTAACTCGCGGTGGTATTCCTTTATGACTAATGCTGGCAAGTATGCTGATACTGTAGGTGGCCTGATTCCTGATTTGCAGAGGAAACTACCAAATCCTAGGAGGGTAATAGACGGATCGGTATTCGGTACGGTCCAGTTCCGGCTCATTCCCCTCAGTCCCCTTTTTGAAGTATTTGTACTTAATTTCATAGTGAAAGTTTAAAAACTTGCCCAAATTTGGAGTCATACATCATGGATACATCATAGACAAACTGACGTCATAGATGGCTGACCCTTTTCATCCTTTCCCTGACTGACTACGGTTCAGTCACTGAAACGGCAACATGCCACGAAATATCGATGTAATCAAAGATTTCCTGCAGACAGCAAGGAGGGAGGATGTCAAGTCCATCAAGATCAAGAAGAACAAGGACAATGTGAAGTTCAAGTTGCGCGGCAGCAGGTACCTGTACACCCTGGTCATCACCGACAAGGAGAAGGCTGAGAAGCTCAAGCAGTCCCTGCCTCTGGATGTGAAGGAGCTCAAATAAGTCCTTCGTTATGTACGGATCATTGCAATAAAAATTGGAAAACTGGGGAAAAAAATAGATGGCTGATGTCACAGGCTGCTCACATGAAATCTGAGATCCACATTGGAGCCACGCCGTTCCCGTGTGGATCCCGAGATCCGCATGATTAGAATGTTAGAATATTAGAATCGGAAATCCTTATTGTTCTATTACTATACTTGTGAGGACATCAATATTTTAGGACAGCGATTTCATGAATGCCATTTACGAAATCTTTTTCCATTTCTACCGTAAGCCGTTGAGAGAGGGATGGCGGTCGCAGCAGCGAAGTTCTTCACAATGCCGTCTGTGCACTTCACCATCACCGACATATACAGACCCCCTACACTGGCCAGGAACACTACAAACCACTCCAATGGTGATAGTTGGTGATAGTTTGGAACCAAATGGACCCTTACATATATTATGTAACTTTGAAAGTGTACAAATGGAACCAAGTGGACCTGTAACTTTGAGTGTGTACATGGGTCCATTTGGTTCCATTTGTACAGTTTCAAAGTTTTGTGGGTCTGTGGCCTAAATGAAATTAAAAGGTTTGACAACTACTTGCTGTGCAACACTTTCGGCAGCAGTTCTTTTCCAGGCTTTATCTCCTTGTGAGACGGAGATAAAACTGGGAAACAAGACCGTTTGACTGTTCCTCCGCCATGTGGATTGTGTTTTGATAGATAAGGCTCAGGCTGCAAGTAATCAAACATGACTACGGGGCAAAAACAAGCCGTGGACAATCACTCTCACGTAATTCACTTTAAATTGAGCAAATAAAGTGCCACCATGTAGCCTCCAAACATGATAAGATAAACAATGCACATGAACGTTTGCTACAAAAATAAAAGCGTAGCCCAGTTTACGTTTTGGTAGACATATTTGCCAAGGGTTGAGGTATCTTAGGCGTATATATATTATATATAAATATATATATATATATATATATATCTCTGCTGTCCGGCAGGAACCAGCTCCAAAATGTTCATTTTTCAGGAAATGAAAAAAAGTGGAGTTAGGAGGTTTTGTTCATCATTGATAAGAACAGCTGAATGGACCTCCAAGCTCACAACGAGGTTGGAGGTCAAAAGGGGGTGGAGCCTGGAGTCAGCAAAACCAGCTAACTCCGGTGGACTTCGCTGGTTTAGCAGAACATTTGAGGAGCCAATGGAGTTAGCTGGTTTTGTCAGAAGCACTTTTTAATGCTTTTCATTGGTTCAATTTTTTTTTTTACCAACACATAGACGTAAAGGGTGTTCAATGGCACTGATTTATGGAAGAAAATGCAAAAGCGTCAATGGAGTTAGCTGGTTCCTGCCGGACAGCAACGATGTGAGAGATTATACAGTATTTTAATTAACAATATGAAGAATACTTAGGTTGAAATATTACATATTACATATTTCTATTAATACTTTTCCTATAGTGTAAACGAGGGTGACCGGAGGCTTTGAAAAAGTTGTGTGTTTGGAGGCCTTACACCATAAAGCGTCTGAGGCCATTTTACTGTCGCTGACAACTATCCAAAGTCGGAATAGAGTCAGGAGAGTTTTGGCGTGTTCCTGTGACGTCATCTCAGTCGTTTGGTGTAAGGCTAAAAAAGGTATAAACGGGGCTTAAGGTTACCGTGTTTTTCTGCCTCGGTGGTGACTGCTTTGAGGTCTTTGTCCAGCCGCTGTTTGAACAGGTTGTGTTCCACGTCTAACTGCTGCTCTCCTGCCACGTCCATGGCATCTATACTGAGATCTGATGACAGAGACAATGAGGGTAGAGTCACATTAGAATAACATCTATACTGAGATCTGATGACAGAGACAATGAGGGTAGAGTCACATTAGAATAACATCTATACTGAGATCTGATGACAGAGACAATGAGGGTAGGGTCACATTAGAATAACATCTATACTGAGGATCTGATGACAGAGACAATGAGGGTAGGGTCACATTAGAATAACATCTATACTGAGGATCTGATGACAGAGACAATGAGGGTAGATAATACAGAGTATTATAATAACACGGTGGGTTACTTACAGGCACAGGGCATGTGAGGGAAGAGGACGTCAATGTTGATTTTCAGTTTGTCCCCTCGTGACGTGTCCACGTACAGCTCTGGATGGACCTATCAGGAGGACAGAGGACATTATTGACTACATCAATTGGTTCTCAAAGTGGGGGGGTCCCAGCAAAAGTAGTTAATACAGGCAGCATCACAATCATTTGCACCACCTTATCCATTTATATGTTGGCAATTCAGAAATAGCAGATCTACAAGCTTGTACATCTGCTATTTTTGTTAAGTTTTTCGAAAAATATCTAAAATGTTTTTTCTTTTTTTTACATAAATCTTCTCTTCTGGGGTGTCCCTGGCACAAAACCTTTTCAGATGGGGCTCCGCGGCCAAATCCACATATCCATTTGGGGGTCCATGACATGACCATGAAACGAAAACGTTTGAAAACCACTGAAATACATAGTGCCCAAAACTGCCCATATAGAGCTCTGGATGAAACCTACCAAGAGGACACACACAAGAAATAGCACCGCTAACCTTTGCAGTGTTAATGCCTTGCTCAACCCACTGAGCTACATAGGGAATAGGAGCCCAAACCACTTAAAGGAGTAGTTCACCCAAAAAAGGACATATTTTCTATCAATTACACATGCCATGAAGCCTTGAATTCATGGAGTGTTTTTAGTTTTTGTCGCATTCCTGAGCCAATAATTCGATGACCAGTCAGTATAGTCATCAAATTATTGGCTTAGGAATGCGACAAAAACAAAATAATCTCCATGAATTCAAGGCTTCATGGGGTGTTTAATTGATAGAAAATAAGACATTTTGGGGTGAACTACTCCTTTAAACCCTAAATACTTATATTGGGGTCCCTCGAGGCTCAATAGTTGTCCTCCTCTACACCAAAAACAGCCGATCTACAAGCTCACTACGAATCACAACACACCACATTGTGCAAATTGGCTATTTTCACCATTCGCTTTTTATGCCCAGAAAAAGGATGATAGGCTTCAAGTGGTTAATGCTTGCTTTGCCCACTGAGCTACACGCACCACACGTCCATAACACACGTTTTATCATAATACAACACCACAACCCACCAGTTATAGCTGCAATCAATCCATAACGTTTTGTTAGTGAATAAAACATAATTTGTATAATAATCTGCATGTCACTCCCCGACTCTCTCTCAGTGTTTCCTGTCTCTCTTCACTGTCTTCTATCAATAAAGGCAGAAAAAGCCTCCAACATATATACAGTATACATTATAATAAAAAAGTATGCTTTAGAAAATGATCTGAAATAATGTATGTATACATGATTTTAACATGCACAGTACATCATTATAAGATCTAAACGTACCACTCAGCTTATTGTTCATGCCATAATGACTGGCTATCCACAGATTTTGTAGCAATTTGTCACAATAGGCTCTATGCACAGCAGCCATATTAGGAATGAATGAATTGGGCCCCTTCCTTACTTCCTTCACAGGTGTTACCAATGATACTAATTAAGGCTCTGTTCCATTTAGTGTGGCATAGTGGTTGTCTTATTTTCAAGGACCCCCATAACTCTGATGAGAGTGTACAAATACGGGTCCATTTGGTTCCATTTGTACACTCTCAGAGTTACACACCCACCATAAGGGGCCATTTGGGAACCAAAATGGTATTTCTAGTGAGCCAACATGCACGATATCAGCACCCTGACCAGAATGGAACAGAGCCTTCATTAGTATCATTGGTAACACCTGTGAAGGAAGTAAGAAGAGGCCCAATTTCTTTCCAATATGGCTGCTGTGCATAGAGACTATTGTTGAAATATTAAATGTCAAATGTTCAAGCATGTTAAAATATATATATTATATCTGCTATTTTTGAAAATGTTTGGAAAATGTACAACATTTTGAATAATTTTGCATACTAAAAATACTAAAATGCATATACATTTGAGGGTCCTTGAGAATCACTGACATAAGGCTTTCAACTCGTACCTATTCATGTGCTTACGTTATGTGTTGTCGGCGCTGCGTTGTGCTGCACTGACAATGGACAATGGAACTGAAGCGACACAGTAGCTTGTGTTTGGTCACACCGTGCCGACCTGTCATTCAGGAAAAATACCCGCCATACCACACCAGCACACCAGCAGTTCATCACGCTGCTCACAATCATGTTCTGAAACGGTTTTAACCCATTAAGACCTGAGGCGATTCTTAAAAATGTTTTCTGAATCATAAAAATATTTTTTTCAAGATTTTTCAAAAATAGCAGATCTACAAGCTCATAGCGCGGCACTCGGTGCCGCGCTATGAGCTTGTATATCTGCTATTTTTGAATAGCCAAAAACATCTTAAGTGACACAGATGCGTTCCAGGTCTTAATGGGTTAAACGTGTGGAACGTTTTGAGTTTGCAATTCAAACCTATATCAGCTTAATGACCTAAATCAAATCTGATTACGATGCCATATCGTACAGTGTTTTGTCCTTCTCGTGATTTACTGGTCTAATTAATACGAAAATAGGCAATCTTACAAGCTCAGCGTTGTGAGCTTGTAGATCAGCTCTTTCCGGCACGCGACACATGGTACGACCCGAGCATAACGCAGCCGTCTCTGAGCTGACTAATGCCTTTCAAATAGAGTTCACACCAATCACAATAGCAAAAAATATAGCTTTAAAATTAGTTACAAATTGGATGGCAGTGTCCACACCACATCTATAACCGCATCATTGGTGAACAATATAGTTGTTGTCGTTACAGTTTAATATGTCCCCTTCCTTTTTCTACTTAAACCACTGAATTTGCATCGTGTACTGTCCATGCTCTTGCAAACTTGCGCCTCACAATAGTACAGTATAGGTTGCACTGCATAGTACTGTAAGGTAAGGTATTTTGCCTGCAGCATGACTCCTACACAATTAGTCCTAATACATATACTGTAACACAAAAACCAGTCTAACCACAGACACCTGTCTTCTCTTAGCTGTATACATAGCTGATTGTTAAATGTGGAGGTTGGCATTTCCTTCTCACTGATATGCAGCAGGAAATGTGCCAGGCAGGTAAAAATGATTAGAGGCGCTTTGGCAAGAATCAAAACCAACAAGCTGGAAGCTTCAATCAAGTGATTTCGAAACAGTTATAAGTTTGGTCGACTTCATGCTGAGGACAGAATTAGAAGTGGACAATATACTGATGTTATTATTGTGATATGAGGCTTGACATCGTTTAGATATTGTATGGCAATACAAACATCTCACTACGTAAAGATTTTTTTGAAAGCACCGACAGCCATCCCCACAATCTTGATATCAAGGTATTTGGTGAAAGATAGTGATATTCTATGCTGTCCATAACCCTAAGCCCTCTAGACAGAATGAACTGTCCACACAGCTCGGATGTCTCACAGAGTCCTCACTCTCAGTGGTTGTATTTGGCCGCAGACCCCCATTTGAAAAGGCGTTGGGACAGGAACCCCCATTAAATTATATTTAGCACAGAATTCTACAATTGTCTAATAATGCAGTGGTTCTCAACTTGTGGGTCCCAGGGAGGTCCCCACATGATTTTGGGGGGCGGTCCCCAGATGACAGTAAAGTGACAATGTAATGACTTTTAAGACCTTTAAAAATAAATAATAAATAAATGACTAAAGACCATTACTGCATCAAAAGTAATCAACAAACTACACTATAAAAACTGGTCAAACACTGGCCAAATTGTCAAATAATATAAGAAAGAGGCAAAATATTTGAAAATAGCTGATCTACAAGCTCATAACGGCTCTTGTTGCGAAGTGTTGTGAGCTTGTAGATCGGCTATTTTCACGATATTTATCCATGGAACCGAGTCAAACTAAATGTCATGCCTCAACTCCTACAATTCAGTTCTGATATGATTATTTTTGGGGGGTCCCCAATTCTAATATGATTATTTCGGGGGGTCGCGACCTGAGAAGGTTGAGAACCACTGTACTACTACTGTAGGTGGTAGTGATGAGCGGGCCGGCCCGTAACCCGCGGGTCAACCCGCGACGCAGGTGGTCGAGTCAGGATTTCAGAGGCAATTATGCGGGCTAAGGGTGAGCGGGTCAGCCGCTCTCACACGCAAAAAAAAACAACCCTATTTTGAACAACATGTTTGTTTATTTAGCCCATGACAATGTTGTGCTACTGTAGACATTTAAAGCGACTTTGGGTACTTAAAAGAGCGCTATATAAATCTGAGCTATTATGATGATGATTATCTTTTTTTTTCCACCGCGGGGCAGGTTGAGACATAGATTTATATATGGGTTCGTGGGGCGGGTTGAGGCAGGTTGGGTTCCGGGGCGGGGCGGGTCATGAAAAAACCCGACCCGCACATCACTAGTAGGTGGGGAGATACTCTAACAGCGGAGAGAGGGAAACTTCTAGCCAGTGATACACATATACTGGCCACCACTGGAGGTAATGGATGTGTGTGAACCCACCTCTTTAGTGAGATAGTACTGCAGCTCCGAGAAGAACAGAATCAACATGATCAGACCGCTGATCACCGTCACTGGAGAGAGCAGAGACACAGAGAGAGAGAGAGAGAGAGAGAGAGAGAAAGGGAGAATCATAAGATAGGAGACAACAAACATGAACCCATTCAAACTGGGAACGCATCTCTGTCATTTTTAGACTTCTTTGGGCTATTCAAGAACAGCAGATATACAAGCTCATAGCGCTACAAGCTTGTAGATCTGCTATTTTTTGGAAAAACTTTGAATATATATATTTTTAAAGCGAACATTTGTAACTCAAACCTTTGCTTCTGGGGATTCTACAAATGTATTCTAAATCCTAACTAATGTTGCTATAATATCAGTGGTTCTCAAAAATTACATGTATTTGGCCGTGGACTCCCCCATCTCAAACTATTTTTTGTTTCAGGGAGCCGCAGAAGTTGTAACAGAGTTAAAAATGTTTGCTTAAAAAAAAAAATATATATATATATATATTCAAAGATTTGCACACATTTTCACGATTTTTCAAAAATAGCAGATCTACAAGCTCATAGCACGGCACTCGGTGCCACGCTATGAGCTTGTGGATCTGCTATTTTTTTAATTGCCAAAGAAATCTTAAAATGACATAATGTATTCTTTTTACTATGCTATTTTGTTTCCTCCTTTGGTGCCCTTTTACATCTTAACGTGTATTTGCATGACTCATGTAAAGCACCGCCTTTACGTAAGGAATGTGCTATAAAACATATAATTGCCTTACCCGCTTTGACATAAGCAGTGTGACATGTTCAGGACAAGACAAGACAGTATCTGATTGTCTAAACCAGTGATTCTCAAAGTGGGGTCCTTGAGAGGGTGCCAGGGGGTCCCCAGCAAAATGATTGCTTGTTAAGAACCATGAATGGGACCTGGTTACAGGTCTCTAAATCCGACAGCGTACAAATGGAACCAGATCCATGTGTACACTGTCAGAGTTATGGGGCCCATGGCCTAATATGCATATCGAACTGGGGGTCCTTGAAATGTAAGAAAAAGTTTGATATTCCACTAAATCTAAACCAAAGAACTGAATGAACAGGGTGTTGGTTCAAAGTGAGCTGTTAACATTCTGCCTTTACAGCTATAGGTGGGTTCTGATGAATGGTGGTCTCCCTCTCTCTGTGTGTGTGTGTGTGTGTGTGTGTGTGTGTGTGTGTGTGTGTGTGTGTGTGTGTGTGTGTGTGTGTGTGTGTGTGTGTGTGTCGGTCTGTCTCTCTCTCTGTTTCGCTGGCTGTCTGGCTGTCTCTCTCTCTATATATATATATATATGTCTGTCTCTCCCTCTCTCTCTCTCTCAGTTCAATTCAGATGGGCTTTATTGTCATAGGAAACATACGTTTACATTTCCAACGCAAGTGTAAAATAAAAAGCAATAAAAACGAAGACATGCATGCAGAATGCTCTCTCTCCCTCTCCCTCTCTCTAGCTCTCTCTCTCTCTCTCTCTTTAATGACTCACCAGCCGCTCCTCCCCATGTTTTGATCCTGAAGTCCTCCAATGTTTTAGGATATGCGTCAAATTGTTTGAGTTTATTCAGCGTGTCCATGTTGTCTGTCTGTCTGTTGTACCGACACACATCAGTCCTCTTTTTCTTTCTCGCTCTCTCTCTCTCTCCGGTCCGACACACACACACACACCACTTTCACTTCCGGGTAATCCAGGTCACGGAGGCTACGGGCCAATCAGCACCCACCGCGTAAACAGGAACTGGGGCTTGCACTGTGACCTCACACGCAAAATAAGAGTTCTGTCTTGTTTTCATCATATTTCTATTACTGCTGTAAATATGATAATAATACAGGTGATATTTAAAGTAAAAAACCATTGGAGGCCCACACACACACACACACACACACACACACACACACACACACACACACACACATATATATATATATACATATATACATTTCTATTCATTATTTTCTGAATGATCTTACTTTCTCTCTGTAACCTCAATTAAGACAGAATCAGTTACAGCTTTGGCTTTTAACCACCTAAATCCTATATGCTTCAAAATATGTCAAATCATGATTTTAGTTAATGCCATTTGTGAAAGAAAATGTAAAAATGTTGAAAGTGTTTGAAAATTTCCCCAAATTCAGGATGCCAGGGTACAGATAATGTGGTTAACCACTTAAACCCCAGCATCGGTATTGTGGGGAAAGCTTTCGCTGAAAATAGCAGATCGAGAAACTCGCAACGCTACGCGTCGCATTGTGAGCTTGTCGTTCGGCTGTTTTCAGCAAAAGCTTTCCCCACAATAACAGAAAAGATGCTAGTATTGAGCCCTGAGGGACTCCATTTTTACGTGGTTAAAGCTAGTGCCATTGTCATCATTTCACACCATTGACTTCTTACCAGCAGGTTTCATGTATGTACTTCCTACAATATGGTTGGAGCTCCTTCAAGTGGTCAGTGTGTGTAACTACAGGAACAAACCAGTTGGCCATGGCAACACAATCTGGTTTTATAAACTTTCAAAATTTTATACAACATATTTTCTTGACTCCATTCACAGATCTCAGTGCTGCACTTTAGAACATTGCTTCTCAAAGTGGCGTCCGGGGACCCTCAGGGGTCCTTGGGAGGGGGTTCCACAGCAATAGTTGTTAATGTAGCATCGCTATCATTTTAACTACTTGATCCATTTATACATTGGATATTCAAAAACAGCAGAGTGAGCGGATCTACAAGATCACAGCGTGTCACTTAGTGCCGCGCTGCAAGCTTGCAAATCTGCTTTTTTTTATGTTTTGGAAACCGTTGAATAATTTTGAATTTTTTAAACACAAGTCTTCTCTTCTGGAGGTACCTGGCACAACACATTTTCAGGTGGGGGGTCTGCGGGCAAATACATACATACAATTTAGGGGTCCTTCGCACGGTTTTGCATGCTTTAGAACACTGGACACCTAAAACCAAGACTTTGATTCATTCCCTCCGTGGGTCAATAATTGAGACTTTAAACGCATCGGTTTTACTCATCACATCGTTATTTTTATTAAATATTTACAGTATATAGTAAAAGCAGATTGTTTCTGCTTTTACAAATTTGCACCACAGACAGAGCAACAGATACTTTAAAGGTTGCTGACGACAGGTTACTTAGGGGGCCTGTAGGCAATTTTGCGGCTCTTGAGCACCGACCACCTGTGCCTCTTCATATAGTAGACCATGGGAACGAGGATGGCTGCCCCCATTAGCATCTGGATGGAGAGAGAGAGAGATGGGGATATCAGATATTTTACAATTAAGGCATTTGGCAGATGCTTTTATCCAGAGTGACTTACACAAGTGTGAAATCAGAGTAAGTACAGAAAGCATGAACCCTAGTCATCAAACAGAAAACAGTGTAGTGCTTCAAATAACATAGGACACCAGGAAATAAATGTGGTTAAAATGGCACATGTCTGCTTTAAAACACGTATAAGACATCAGCGGAGGGAACAGTGGGTTACACAGGTAATATGTCATGATACGAACCTGTGTGTGTGTGTGTGTGTGTGTGTGTGTGTGTGTGTGTGTGTGTGTGTGTGTGTGTGTGTGTGACCAAAAGTCCCTACAAGTATAGTAGAATTTGAGAAACAGACATTGTGAGGACCATGTTCCTGGTCCTCACAAGATAAACTGTTGTCTTGGTTAAAAATGTTTAGAGATACTGTAGGTTTACATTTAGGAAAAGATTCAGGTTGGGGTTAAGACTAGGATTAGACATTTAGAGGTGTGTTTCAGGGGTTGGAATTAGAGTTTAACATGATTTTTACGTAGCTGCATGCCAGTGTCATACACCGAAAAATAGCTGATCTATAAGCTCACAACGCACCGAGAGCTTGTAGATCTGCTATTTGTCGGCAAAACACGACAATCTTATAAATGGCATTCATAAAATTGCCATCCTAAAATGGTGATATATAAATATAGTATGGTAATACAAATCTGTGTGTGTGTGTGTGTGTGTGTGTGTGTGTGTGTGTGTGTGTGTGTGTGTGTGTGTGTGTGTTCTAACCTTAAGTCCCATCCTCTTTCGCTGATCATGCTCTGGCTCGGCTGCCCACCTAAGGAACGTGCACACATCCTTGGCGACTTGGCTCATGGTGGCAGGGGTTCCTATGGCAACGCAAAACAACAATAATCAGAATGACCTTCACAACGTGACGATGACAACACTCTGTGAGTGAGTAAACACTTCTGCCTCGTTTACAGGGAATAATCAGATTATGACAATAACTGGATTAAAGTGTTTGCGCGCATATAATTAGTGTGATTACAGCAATAACCTGCGTTTACATTTTTCCTCACAAGACAGGTCTCTGTTGTAAATACTTCCTATATCAGGTGAAGTTATGTTTTACAGCAGTGAGCTCTATCAACGTTTGCTTACTCCAATTTTGGGAATCAGATAACATGCTTACATGTGAACACACTCAATGACATTTAGAGACCACACATTTAATACATCGTCATATTTTATCTGTTCTAATCAAGTTGAATGTTTTTCTCTCCCACACACACACACACACACACACACACACACACACACACACACACACACACACACACACACACACACACACACACACACACACACACACACACACACACACACACACACACACACACACACACACACACACACACACACACTAGGTGTATTCAAATTGGCGATCAGATTGTATATCACCAATTGAAGGGAAAGATCCCTAATAGTTTTTTTTACTACGCCAATAGTAAAGCGGTTTTAATGAACTTAACTAAGTCACCTGCGGTGCTCCGTTTAATCATCTTTACAAACCAGTTTGCCGTTTCCCTTTCATTTGGATCTGACACCTGACATCTCCGTTCTCCATATGTCTGCTCATCAAAACATTGCTCTGCGCTCTATAGTGAATATTGTGATATTAAATATTGAATAAATATAAGATAATATGTAATATGGAACATGATGCGGTGATACTGTCGCACTCAGCACAGACATGGATTCTTTTTAAAGAGAGCGATTGTCTGAATAGAGGAGACATTGATATCTCAAGGTCTCTATTTCCATGCTTGGCATTGATTTCACAGAGTTCCAACTCCCCCTGTAAAAGACTACTGGGGCTTATTTACTCCAATAATGGTCTTTTATTAAACTCCAAAGTCTCAAATAAATCTCTCTCCAACTCCCCATGACCGTAACACTCCAACATTCGTGCATGGTAAATATTTACCACTGGCGACCGGACTGTGTATCAGTGATTTTGAGTGGGCACGAATCAAGAAATGAAAATAGAAAGGATCTCCCAAGCCTAACACACACACACGTACCGTCATCATACTCCAGGATCTCGTTGTACACGGGAGGCGCCATGCCGATGGCCTGTCCAGCGAAGTAGGGGTTGTAGTACAACCCCTCTCTCACCTGAACGCCAGCTGGAGGCTCACAGTATCCAGTCAACAGACTGAAGACGTAGTCCTCACCACCATGGCTGCACGCACACAACCAACACGAACAGAGACAAAATCAACACATTGAAGAGGGGGTTTAATTGTCACTCTCTTATACAGGTTACACAAGCAGCTAAATGTTAAGTGTGGCATGTTCCGTAAAAAAAAGTGCTAACGGGGCGCCCGCTGGCCTAGCGGTCCAGGCGCATACCACATACGCTGGTAATCCAGCTTGACAGCGTGTTGCGGGTTCGGCTCCCAATCCCTACGACCTTTGCTGTGTCTCCCCCCCATCTCTCTCCCCATCTCCTGTCAGTCTACTGTCCTATCAATACAGGCATAAAAAGCCCCCCAAAAAAATAAGGATGATACTCGGCTGTAATATTTAATAAAATAAATATTTAAAAATAAAGTTAAAAAATATTTAAATGAATAGGTAAGAGAGGAAGTGTGTGTGTGAGGTCTAAGCAGGGAACAAACGAAGCAGGGGGATGTAACGAAGGAAGGACATTAGGAGAATAACGGGGGGGTTTCAGAAGGGGAGGAAGGAAACAAGAAGAAGGAAAGATATTAGAGGGTGTGTGTGTGTGTGTGTATGTGTGTGTGTGTTACTATACTTGTGGGAACCAAATGTCTCCACAAGTATAGTAGAATATGAGAAATAGACGTTGTGAGCACCATTTTCATGGTTATCACAAGAAAAACTAAAGTTTTATCATTGAAAAATATTTTTAGACATAGGTTTACGATTAGAAAAAGATTCAGGTTGGAGTTAGGTTTAGGATTAGACATTTAGAAGTTAGGTTTAGTGATTAGAGATAGAGTTAGAGCCTGATTTACACTTAGTTGTGCGCTGGTGTCATGCACGACAAAATTGCTGATCTATAAGCGATGCATTGTGGGCTTGTAGATCTGCTATTTTTCGGCTTTAGGCAAAAATGTTGGTGTCCTCACAAGTATAGTAATTCAAACCTGTGTGTGTGTGTGTGTGTGTCTGTACCGTGCGTTGACAATGTAGCTGAGGTCAGGGGGTAAGGCTCCGTTGTTTGCGGCACGGGCAGCCTCGGGGTTGGCGTAGGGTTTGGGGAAGTAGTCCGACAACTTCCCAGTTCGAGTGAACATCTCACCACTCTCGTCTGGACCGTCCATCACCTCCACCTGAACACAAGTTAACACACTTCATGTGTTGGTTATCGTTTGGGGTTTTATCCGATACCTGTTCTCAACTGGTACTTTTAAAAACAGTGCCATGCCTGAACTGATACTTTGATATCAACAAAAAAGGCACAAAACAATTGTATAAATGCAAGATTTGCAATCAAGTGTTACTTTACATTGACAGCTGAATTACCCCACTGTATTATTGGTAGGAAATTATAGGTAGGAACCTTTGGTATGATGCACAATGTTGTACTACTGGGGACACTTAAGTAAATAAAGTAACTTAGTAAAGTAACAGGACTAAAGGCAGCTAAAGTTGCGACTCCTTACTGTTGGTAATTAACAACTTTATAATAACGAACATTGTGACGCATTGTGGACTTGTAGATCGGCTACTTTCGCCACACGACACCGTTGTAATACCGAGTATAAAACACAGTTGAAAAGATGCATCGCTCTGCTTTCAAGTGTATGATAAATTTGGACTAAAAAAGATTGTCGCACGTAACTCTATGGAGCTCATGCACGACCTAGCTCAAGCTCTATGGAGCTTTATAGCATATAAGCTCTATGGAGCATCGGCGCGTTCATACACTCAAGTGTAGCCAGTTTCATTGATTATAGTGGCAGCATATGGCCATGGCAGCCGCTCTACGAAGAGAGCGGATCCGTTACATGCCCAGTGTAGCCCGGGGGTTAGTGAGGGACGAAAGCGGTGAAGGAAAGTGGCGCACTGGATTTATAAGGCAATACCACACGATAGCGCCACGGTCATTATGAAAGGGAAGCGGCACAATAATCCTCTTATATCGATCAGTTTCAGAATTGTTGAAAGCCAAAATTGTAATTGAATCGAAGATATTATGAATCGCTTACAGCCCTAGAACACACAACACACAAAAGCTTACCTCCTCAGCGATGGCCTTGACCTCTGCCTCTGTGTGTGAGACACCAATCAGGTTTCTGAAGGCCAGGTACTCCATACTGTGACAGGCTGAACACACCTGCTTATACACTTGATAGCCACGACGTACACTGGTTCAGAGAAAGATAGGAAGGGGGTGAAAAGGACAATAAATTAAACCAATGGTTCAGTACAGAAGCTAACCCTGTCCTGGCAGTATTAGGTAGCATTAACACTGATGGGGTAAACAAATAAAAGGGCAGCCTTTAGGCACCACCTTTTTACATTTAATCATATGAGAAATGTTTATATAATTCCACTCTCCCGGTGGAGACGGGACATTTCCATTGCATTCATATCAACGATGTGCTTTTTGTGTTTGTTCCATATGAAGACACATATTTATATTGTAACAATAGCAATAAGCATTGTTGGGTCTTCCAATAAACACAGAAGTAGGGCTCTTATGAGTCATCTATTCCTTTAGATCTATGGACCATGGGTCCTCAACAAAAAGAGGAATTATTTAACCACTGTACTGTACTGTAATTTTATGCTTTGGATATTTAAATCAACACAAATTGACATGAAAGTGTTTGAGAACTGCTGATCTATACATAATTACAAACATACTGTATATTACCTAGCATGGTCCAGTGAAGACAGGGGCCCTCCGTGGCTCCAGGGATAGTTAGGGGGGTGGAGCTCCAGGTCCGAGGCTTTGATCGACTGATGGAGCATGAGGGCGAGCCCCGCCCCTCCGGCTGTGATCACGCCCATCGTAGTCAGCGCCACCTTCTTATTGCGCGGCAGGCTGGCGAAGGACATGTTGGCCTGCGGACACAATAAAGAGAGCATATTACAACATGAGGGGATTCAGGGGACATCCAGTTGTGCAGTTCAAGGTCGTCAATTTGCCACAGCTATATTCGTCACAGAGGATAAAAACACAATATTTGTGGGCCTCTCTAAAACTAACAAAATAACAAAAACTAGATTGAGAAAATAAAACATTTTAGTCAGCCGAAAGAAAAAGAAAAAGGAGTCTTAACGAAATTTCTAACTGAAACTGTATTCTGTGCTTTCAAAACGAACTGAAACTAACTAAAATCATAAAGAAAATGTCCTTAGTTCCAGTCTTTGTCAAATTATTCCATATACTTCCATTTGTTTAACTGTTAAACTACTGAGTCTCTCGACTCACTCTCCAAGGCTCTGGAGTGCCAGCCAATGTAAGTCAGGTCATATGGAAAAACTTGGTCTATAAATATCATGGCAACCACATAACAAGGGTCTGTAATGTTTTGTACAATTATAAAAGCGTTTGCTGCATGTCAACCTAGGTCAGGTTTTTTTTTTTTAACCAAATATCTCAATAAATATTGTGATGATATTATGATGGGGATGTGTATTGATGATTTCACCACAACTTTTTATAAATAAATTATTATGAGTAACGCCTATAATACGTGGGTAAAGGCAAATAACATACAGCTGGAACAGTCAGGTTACAGGTAAGTGCAGAATATTACATCAGGTTACCGTTATGCAGCCTTTAAAAATACCAGATGATATCTAGTCTGGATATGATAATATCACGATATAATATCCGTTACAGCAGTCCCCATCTCTGCTCGCACTGTCCTGTCAGGCTTCACTGTCATGCCCCAAAAAAGCAAGAACCACATTATATCATTCTGCATAAAGGTGAGCAGCAATTAACACGCTGTATAATACTATGCTGCAGCAAATGATAGACGTACTACATGTTGAGTTGTATAGAGCAATGCTTCTCGGGATCCGGGTACCCCTGGGGTCCTTGAGTGCGTTCCTAGCCAAATGAGGGGGGGAGGGGGGGGGGGCAACCGCTGGTATATAATCGTGTCTATTGTGTTGTCCTGCACTGTACTGCTGCACTACCTGAGCTCATGCCGTATCTGTTCATGCACAGACACGGCATGAGCCTTATGAAAGCCCCGCTCCCCCTCCCTCCCCTCACTGTTTTTGTAACAAAGACATTTGACACAAAGACATGTAACATGACATTGAATGTATCACTGTCAATGTCATCAAGACACATTCCTCTACAGCTAGTGCACATCATCAATGCAGTGATCCAGAAGCACATCCTGAAGCAGTAGAATAACAGATAATAACTACAAACATGAATAGACTGCAGTGGACAGGAAACTAGAACATTTAAAAGTGTGATGATGCTTTATGAAAACCATCAAGTTGGCCTGAAAGAAGAAACTTAATGTCGGTCCCTAGCTGAAGATATCACAGTATGTGTTATGTGTATGGAGACGACTTCTATACCCTCCAGACTGCCTTATGAAACCCAGACTCCCCCTCCCGTCCCGCAGTGCTTTTGTAACAAACCATCACATGACTGCAGCCTCTCAGCTAGCAGCATTAACACTGCACTGCTACTTGTTTACCTCACACCACCACATGTAACTATGTATACACCTGCACCTCATCCTTACAGACGATGGTTTATTATGAGCTCCGTTACATAATTGTTTTGCGTTTTGTTTTTATAGAATAGTACTATAATGTATGTTTAAATCTTTTGTCTCTCACAACTCCTTGTGAGTGGTCCACTCCACAACCCTTTTATTCTGGTACATGCTTTGTTTTCTTAATATGCGTGATGCTTTAAGAAAGACATCTATCTAGCCATATATATCTATCTTTGATGCCAATGTTCTGAAGAACATGTACACACCTGCATGTGATGCAAATTCTCTAAACATCATGTATGTATCTTGATTAGATGTTTGACCCCATTTTTCTTCTCGCTCCTACTCTTCTATCCTCTCGCTTCTCACAAAAACTACTGAATTATGTATGAAATAAAATGAATCACTGCACATCATACACACGTCACAGACAGCTGTCAAACATAGGTCAATGGGAACAGTTGTGTGACATTTGTTTGTAAAGCCCATTTTCTTTTATTTCATTTACTTTATACATGTGAATCTTTTTGAATAACATACAGAAATATATTACCATTAATAAATGGTAATGAAATGTTTCTGTATCTGTATTCAGAGAATAAATATTGTGGCATTTGAGGCAACGTTAGGCAATAACGGTTAGGGCGTTATTTTACACGACCGTCACGTAACAACAAAGATGACATTTCAAGTCTCCTTGACCGCGAATAAACGTACAACCAACACGACTCTGATCTCAGAAGGTCCATTCTTCAATGTTCACTTATGTCAGTCAGAACAGTCAATCTCATTGCAGACTGTTCACTGATGTCAGTACAGTCTTAACTAGCTGGTCACTGAGGTCAGAACAGTCTCATTGCAGCACACAGAGTCTCGACAAAAATCTCTAAATGTCTCAGTTTTCAACAGTCACTACCAAATAGTCCTGGTTGTCACCTAAATTAAAATAACACTTGTTTAGAGTGCTTCACTGCTTCCATAGATGTGTATCATGTTCTGTTATCTGTTCTGTTTAAAGTGCAGTCACTAGGTGTACGAAGTGCTAAAACAATTGTCAACCAGCCGAAAACACCAGGTGAAGATAAAAGAAAGAAAATATCAAATAAATTGTCAAAAGAAATGAAAATAGCAGATCTACAAGCTCACTGTGCATCGCATCTCCACGCGTTCAGAGCTTGTAGATCGGCTATTTTCCCTATTTGAGAAATTGGATTAAAGTGATTAAAATGGGTGCTCCTGGACTGGTTGTGGTTTTTCAAAATATGGCAACCTTAATCTAAGAACAGTGTTGTTGCAGGTTGTTAACTGATAAGCACTGAGAGCAGAGTCATTTTGGTTGTGTCCACCTCAGGGAGTCCTTGAGACGCCAACTCATCAGATAGATCAGTGGTTCTCAAACCTTTTAATTTCAAGGACCCCCATAACTCAAGGGTTACAGACATATAAGTGTCCATCATTTGGAACCTCCTGGTCCTCAGAACCACAGATAGCCAACTCTAACCAGACTGTTATATGACATAACAATAATGTTCACACATCATTTTTTAATTTACCAGTCCATTACCTTAACATCACATAAACTAACATTCATTTAGACTTTACAACAACATGTTTTCGCTGGAAAAGAAATCCCACTTCTGACACCAAAGTTACAGTATGAACAAAATGTACTACTAGTAGTAAAGTATCTGGAGCGACTTTACTGTAAATTAGCCATTAGCCGACAAGCTAATTCTACAAGACAGCTTCACATTTGAATCACATTCTGTTCTAGCGTTACGAGTGAAGGCTTGTACGGACATTGACACGTCTAGTGGCATGTTACATATAATAATATGGAATAATAACAAGTAAATGAGGCGACACGAGTCTGTGACCTTGTGTGCATTTTGCTAATGCTAACCGGGTTAGCTAGGTGTCAGGACGTGGCAGAAAGAACGGTGCTGTTTAGGTAAGTTATATATTTTTCTATAACAAAGTGATATTATTATTACTATTATAATAAAGCTCACCTTGGGGCTGGTGATTGTCTTGGGGGTGTTCAGGAGAACTCTCCCACTCCCCGATAAAGCTCTCAGCGCCGCCATCTTGTCTTCTCTCTGCTGTCTCCCACTCTCTCAATGGAAACTGGAAAGGATGGGACCACCGAGGCTAGTCTACACCCATCCCATAGCCCGGGGGGAGAGGGTTCGGCCTGTGATTGGCTGTACTTATGGTTGTCAGAGAAACAGTTATAAAATCTTGTAGCCGGAACCAACGACCGGAACCACCTGCACCGTGCATCTTTAAAATAATTCCCCTAGTTTAAAACGTGTTTAGTTTGGTATAATCGTTTCGTTTCTTTTGGTATAATAATCGTCCATTTAATATTGAAATATTATATATATTTAAATAAATATATCGTTGCGCAACTAGCGAGACTAAACAAATTGATTCGCACTATGTCTGTGGGGAACAAAAGTAATGCGGCGCCAACCGGAACCAACCACCGGAACCACTACCTCTCGCTCCGCTGTATAGCTCCGATATGAGGTTCCTCGTTTGTCGGTGCCGTTTTAGCAGGACATTGTCGCACATTTTCCACTTTACATGTTTCTTACCCCTTTCTGCAAATCGTATCCATAAAGTAAAGGTTTGCTGCAATGCTCTCAGATGTTTTAAGTTTTAGCGCACAATAAAAGCTATCCAACGAGTTGAAAAAAGTATTTAATTTGCCTCTGTCCTGGAGTGTCCTCAGCCGGTTCCATAATATTTTGCAATAGAAGATGCAATTCAACATTTGACCAGTAGGGGAATCAGTAATGTTATCTCTACGGGCGCAACTCTTGCGCAATGTCTTAAAAACATGTAACCGGATGACAGAGGCGAATTAAATACTTGTTTCAACTCGTTGGATAGATTTTATTGTGCGCTAGAACTTAAAACATCTGAGAGCATTGCGGAAAACCTTTACTTTTTGGATACGATGTGCAGAAAGGGGAAAGAAACATGTAAAGTGGAAAATGTGCGACAATGTCCTGCTAAAACGGCACAGACGAACGAGGAACCTCATCTCGGAGCTATACAGCTGAGGGAGAGGTTCCGTAGGGGCTATATAACATATAACGGGCACAACACATAACAGACTGCTCACAGAGACAGAGTACTTCATAAAAAACGTATACGTGTTGTGTCCTTGACAACCAACTAGCCAATCACTGTGCGAGTGTCCCACTGGGCTATGGCATATTATGTATCAACATACGTATTCACCGATTAATAAAATATTGCGTTTTAAATGCAATGTTTTATTGCATTCAACAGTAAACAAAACTGTTATACAATTATATATTGTGTTTTGCAACGGTACAAATGCAATTAAACGAAAAGTACATAAGACATTCAAGTCGTTGTCTTTGTCTTAATTTGTGGGGAAACTGCGCCACCATGAGGATTTTAAATCGCTTTTGACCTGCATTATATACATTTCTTTCTACAAAATGAGTTGACCTTGTGCTACCATAACTTCTTTATGGATATTTGTTTCTTCTGAAGATCTTCATTGACTGCTTTCCCTTTCACTGCTCAGTCCATATGGATCATCACCTCACCTGGATGCTTCAATCGCATTTTAATTCAGTTTTCACCATAGACATAACTTTTTCACCCCTCTCAACAGATTTTGGTAGTGGCCTTAAGTCACCTTTGGGGAGGGCCAGTACCAGTGTTGCCAGATTTCGCAAGTGAAACAAGCAACCAGGTCTAGGAAAACAAGCCCAAAAGAAGAAACTTTAGGCCACATGAGCACTTTAAACCTATATACTTCGGCTATTTGAAAATAGCAGATCTACAAGCTCACAACGTGTTGCCATGCCGTTGTGAGCTTGTAGATCTGCTATTTCCCAAACAATCTTGCAATAAAACTGAAAGGTAGAATATTTGGGATATTTCTTTTAAACATTCCAACAACACAAATGCTCCCTGGCAAAAAAACGTTTTCATGAAAATATTTGAGAACACTTTAGAAACAAGACCCCCCAAAAAAACGCAACCTGCAAATACCAATTTTTACAAGCAACTTTACAAAAAAGGACCCAAAATAGCTTATAATAAGCCCACATGGCAACACTGGCCAGTGCCCTTATTTTTAGTCCAGTCACTGGACTAAAAAGGCTCACTGGACTCCACACTCCAGTGAGCCTGAGTCATGTGTTTTGCGTGCTCCATATACAATTGTATTTACAGCAACAGCATTATGTTATTTATTTCATATATGTATTCAATGTTTTTATACATTGTTGCATTTTGTGTTTTTCTCAAATGGCTCTCCTATCAGATTAGCCTACTGTAAATAAAATAGCAAAGAATTGTGCAATGTTTTTTGGGGACAGTCTAAGGTAGATTTAAAACATTTTTGTCTAAATTCACAAAGATAACATAGACAATAGGCCTTACGACGTCGACGAGAAAGGGCTTAACAGAACTGAATCAGTCCAACTGGGAACCACTTTGACCAAAGTTGAATACTTTTCCTCCACGAGAGGGCAGCGCAGGATCATGAGACAGACGCATCAGAATTAGACAGACAGACAGTGGTGTAAAGTAACTAACTACCTACCAAAACATTTCAAATGTATTTATGTATGGAGATGCCTGATGTCATTGCCACACGGTGGTTTTGACCGGCTTTCTGCAAGACCTCTCTCTGCATGGATCACAAGCAGATTATTAATTGTACTATCATAACAGTTATCAGAGACTGAGTAGGCTACTTGGAGCAGCAGATGTTACTGCGGTACCATGACATCATCAATATGACGTCAGTGATATCCATATTTGGTCACCTGCATGTTTTGGGCAAAAACTCCATATTTGGCAAAAAACTTCTGACATACGGATAGACAGAGACAGGGATGATATTTCATTTGTCAGAAATGTAAACAGCACGAGGTACAGTTACGTCTAAAAAAAGGTCCTCTGGACATGTTTCCATTGTGGTCCATGTATTCAATTGATCAACATAGCATAAAGAAGAACACAATAATACATAAGTGATTGTGAATACATTCCCTTTTTTTTTCTTTTTTTTTCTTTTTTTCTCGACATTTCTTTGGAGATGTCAACATTTTGAGCACTTTGTTCACGGGTGCTTGGGGGGGCTGTATTGGATCTTCCTGCTCTTGAGCACGGACCACCTGTGTCTCTTCATGTAGTAGACCAGCGGCAGGAGGATGGCCGAGCCCATCAGCAGCTTCAGGCCCATGCGTTTGCGTTGGTCGTGCTCCGGCTCGGCCGCCCACCTCAGGAAGGTGCACACGTCCTTGGCCACCTGACTCATGGTTGCCGGGGTTCCGTCGTCAAACTCCACGATCTCGTTATAGATGGGCGGAGCCATGTTCATGACCTGACCGGGAAAGTAGGGGTTGTAGTGCTTCGGCTCCTCCCCCGGTTGCGGTTCCATGTCAACGCCAGCTGGAGGATCGCAGTATCCGGTCAACAGACTGAACACGTAGTCCTCACCGCCGTGTCGTGCGTTGACGATGTAGCTCAGATCAGGGGGTTCGGATTGGTTGTTTGCAGCCTTGGCGGCCTCTGGGTTTTTGTAGGGTTTGGGGAAGCGGTCCGACAACTTCCCTGGTCGTGTGTACATCTCGCCCTCCTCGTTTGGACCGTCCTCCACCTCCACCTCCTCAGCGATGGCCTTGACCTCATCCTCTGTGTGAGAGACGCCCACCAGGTTTCTGAAGTGCAGGTAGTCCATACTGTGACAGGCTGAACACACCTGCTTATACACTTGATAGCCACGACGTATGCTAGCATGGTCCAGGGAAGACAGGGGCCCTGCGTGGCTCCACGGGTACTTAGGGGGGTGGAGCTCCAGGTCCGACGCTTTGATCGACTGATGGAGCATGAGGGTGAGCCCCGCCCCTCCGGCTGTGACCACGCCCAGCGTCACCAGCGCCACCTTCTTAGTCCGCTGCAGGCTGGCGAAGGACATGTTGGACTTGGGAGTCATGTTGATTCTCAGTGTGTTCAGGAGAGCTCTCCCACCACTACTACCTGGTAATGCGACAGATCGCAAAACCAACATCTTGCGGATGAACAGACTGTGAGGCCAGTGAGTGCTGGAGATGCGTGAAGGTTCTGGGTCTGTCACTGAGACTTGTGGTCTGTTTTTGGCCGGTGATGACGCTCCTGTTGTCACAATGTCACAATGAGTCGGCCTGGAATGTCAGTTGCTTTCCGGAATCCATAGCTGGGTCTTTCTTGAACGATGACGACATAGGGGGTGACGACAGCTCTGGGGTGACATCATCAGGGTCTATCACCCCCATGATGTGTCAGAGTGGCGTCAGAGTGACAACAGACACCATGAGCAGAGGCTGGCCCTCCATTTTTACCCATTCAAAATTGGCTTAAGGGCCGGCCAGCCGGCGGACCTCTGACGTCACGTTCATGTGGGGCCCTGGGGTGGGGTTCATGTCACTATGACTCAGCCGTAACCATATAAGGACTGATATACAAATCAGTCAGCTCGATATGCGGGTGCAAAAGGGGGCATGCCCATATATGAGCATATACTGATGATCAGAAATCTCCATATATAGGCATAAAATGGACAAGGACAGACAGATACAGAGATGTGGTTGTCCAGAGGATCTTCGCTGACTGCTTTCCTTTTCACTGCTCAGTCCATGATTCATCACCTGGATGCTTCAAACTAAATTTTCTTTTAAAAGATATTTTTTGGGGCTTTTATGCCTTTATTTGACAGGACAGTAGGCTGACAGGAAAAGGGGGGTGACACACAGCAAAGGTCGTCGGGATCGGGAGTCGAACCCACGACACGCTGTCAAACTAGATTACCAGCATATGTGCGCCTGGACCGCTAGGCCAGTGGGCACCCGCTTAAATGCATTTTAATTAAGTTTTCACCCAACAGATTTTGGTACTGACCTCAAGTCACCTTTGGGGAGGGGCACAGTGCCCTTATTTTTAACCCAGTGAGCCATGTGTGAGTGAGTCATGTGTTTTGCCTGCTCGAGTATACAATTTTAAATGTATGTGAAACATGTGTCTCAGTATACAGGGCTGAGCTGTTCCGTTCCCTACACTCCTTAAGACTTTTTTTCCCTTATTTCCACACAACAGCTCTAAGGTGTATTAAAGACATAGTTCAATGTTGAAAATGAGTGGTCTTCCCCTTTAAGCACATAACCCCTTATCCCATCTTTGGATGAATTATGATCAGAACTCCCAAGCTTAATTTTTCGGTGGCTCCTATACAGTATGCGCCCTTTATGTTTCCAAAGCATAAATCAAGAGTATTTTCCCGTCTTGTGGGGCAAGTGACGTATTGATAGAAATTGGGCAGTGTCTGTTTAAGCAAACAGCCGTTGAAATCGCCCAGTATAAACTTGGGCGAGTCAGGAGAAATATTTTCCTGCTTGGCTTTTGTCTCATATATTCCCCCCACGGCTGCCTTCATATTCGCACGGGGATGAATATAGACAAGAGTGATAATTATCCAAATTATCTTGGCAGGTAAAACGGTCTAAGTGAGACAGAAAGGAGGTTGAAGTCTTTTTTGGTGCTCACAACGTGTCGTTGTAAGAGCTTGTAGATCACTATATTTGATTATGATTTCTTTGGATTTCTACAAACTCAACGCGTTGTGAGCTTTTAGATCGGCTATTTCTGCGGAATGTTCCCCCAAGAATAGGGGGCATTGGGTTTAAATGGTTAAGATTTATAGAAGCTTGTACTTTTGAAGACTTAAGTTTAAGTATATTTAAAAGCACATACTCCAGGACTTTAACTCGGGTACAAATCTAACAGAGCAACTTTCCCTTGTAGTTGAGTATCATTTGAGCGATAGTGAATGATTTTGGTTTAGGCACATTTAATTAGGTTTTAACTTTGAAAACCATGTTGCTTGCATATGAGAATTAAGGCCACCACGAGACTTGTCAGTGTGCAGCCATGAACTTGGACCTTATAACATATTTTCTCCTCTCTGTGGCTTCCTGGTTGAAATGTCATATCCATGTTACTCTGACACCGAACACATACCTATGCAAGGACACTGCTGCTACATTCTGTGCCTGTGTGTTTTGTTAAACTTTCCCTGCAGAAGACACATTTTGTTGTTCCTCTAACCTTGTTGACTGCATTCGGCTCTCCTTTTTGTAATTTAGAGTAGACACATTTTTTTTTACCCCTTTTGCTCCCCTATTTAGTCGTTATGCCAATTAATTCCTCCCCACACACATTTCTGTGTTGTCACTGCTATTATAGCCTACTGACCCACCTTGGTGGGGGCTCCTGATTGTTTGCCCACCACCACGGAGGTTGTGGGTTCGAATCCACCGTGGTGCATCCGGCTTTGTCGAACGTCTACACGAACACAATTGTGTTTGTGTTCCCTCCCCCGTGTTCGGGGAGGGAAGCCGGGCGGGGAGGGTGATAATGGTCATTGCACGTACTCCTACGGGCTGGGGCGGCACCTGTCAGCAGGGAGTTTTGGGCGGAAGGAGTAGGACCTACTCCTACGTGGTGGTGTGCACAATGTCACAATGAGTCGCCATGCCCAAATATGGCATTCTGCGTTTTGCCCAAATATGGAGGCCTATATGTCAGACTGGCCTCTAAGTAGTGTTGATTAGCGACAGCAACCTGATATGAAATGTAAAGGCCAGTTGGATAATGTACCTCCGTATTTGGGCAAGACTGACCTGGAACTCTTTTTTTTTTTTTTTTTTTTTATTAGTACTTCATTATTTTCTTTTTTTTCAAAAGTTTTTATGGGCCACGAGTATCCCTTTTTTTTTGTCTCCATAATTATTTTTATTACCAGTATTTCAAAAGATTTCAATCTTTGTTTTCTTTTTGTCGTTTCACAAGAATTTGATGAATTGAAAAACAAATAGCAGATCTACAAGTTCGCAACGTATTGCATCATATTGTGAGCTTGTAGATTAGCTATTTCGTCCCATTCAACATTCCTCCTCAGGCCTCCCAACCATTCCCTGTCCTTGGCCTTCTGCGGACTGGCGGAACATGATGGAGATCTGATCAAATGTTTTTCCCTTGGTCTCTGGTACCTTGAAGAAGGTGAAGATGAAGAAAGCGATCAGAAAAGAGGCGAAAATGAGAAACACATATGGGCCACACAGTGCCTCTATATACGGGAAGCTTAAGCCCACGATGAAGTTGCTGGTCCAGTTGAATAAACAAGCAACAGCCATGGCTGAGGGCCTCGGTCCCTGGGAGAAAATCTCTGCTGTGATGAACCAGGGGATGGGCCCTGGTCCAATCTCAAAGAGTGCCACAAATGAAAATATGGCCACAACGCTGACATATGACATCCACTTCAGCTCGTCCAGCAGATTTAGACCGATGGTAATCATAATGGCAGAAACAGCCATTCCCAGCAGCCCCACCATCTGTAAGGGCCTACGACCGGCACGCTCCACCAAAAACAACGAGACCACAGTGAAAGCTGCGTTGACCAAACCGACTCCAATAGTGGCATAAACAGGCTTCTCCACTCCGGCCTTCTCAAAGATACCGGTGGAGTAGTAGAACACTGCATTGATGCCTGACAGCTGCTGGGAGAGCTGCAGGACAATGGCAATGCAGATGGGCTGGCGGTAGAGGGGTGAGCGGAACAGCTCGAGGATGGTCACCGTCTTCTCCCTCATCATCTGCCTGTTCTCCTCCTTCATCTCCTCCAAGTCGGCGCTCACGTCTTGGGTCGCACGCAGCTTCTTCAGCACAGTCTGTGCCTCGCTCTCCAGGTTCTTGTTGATGAGCAGGAAGCGGGGACTCTCAAGGAAGAAGGGCATTAGGACAAACTGCAGCAGTGCAGGGATGGCAGTGAAGCCGAGTAGCAACGGCCACAGGGTGGCGTTGCCCATGAGCGACTCCAAGCCCAGCACCTGTGAGATCACGATGCCTATGACGATGGCCAGCTGGTGGACGCTTCCAAGGGCCCCTCTGATGGCAGTCGGAGCAACCTCACCGATGTACATGGGAACAAAACCAGAGTTCAGACCACAGTAGAGCCCAACCAGAAACCGGCCAGTGATCAGCATCTCCCAGGAGCCAGCCAGCTTGGAACAGCCCATGAGAACAGCAGAGGCGAAGACCAGAATGTTGGCTATCAACATCGAGTTCCTCCTTCCAAAACGGTTCACAAAGAGTCCCACGGCAAAGGAGCCAATCATGCCACCGACCGAGAATATGGCAACAGTGACAGCCCAGAGGGCCTTGATGGTAGCCTGATTATCAGGCTGATGCTCAGTGGAGTGGGTGGGGACTGTGGTCTGGAGCCAGGCTACCTTGAGGGAGGACTGAGGGATGGCCTCCTGATAGCGCTCGTTCCAGGACTCATTGATGAACGTCTTTATGACCTCCTCAGGGGCATTGAGAACCCCAATGTTATAGCCAAGCAGAATAGAACCAATTACAGCAATTACCACATTCAGCACTAGCTGAAATGTCAGATGCTTTCCGGAATCCATAGCTGGGTCTTTCTTGAACGATGACGACAACTAAAGGCTTCTCAGCGCTTTATATAGGGGTGACGACAGCTCTGGGGTGACATCATCAGGGTCTGTTACCCCCATGATGTGTCAGAGTGATGTCAGAGTGACAACAGCCACCCTGAGCAGAGGCTGGCCCTCCATTTTTGACCCATCCTATATCAAAATTGGCTTAAGGGCCGGCCAGCCGGCGGACCTCTGACGTCACGTTCATGTCACTATGACTCAGCTGTAACCATATAAGGACTGATATACAAATCAGTCAGCTCGATATGCAGGTGCAAAAGGGGGCATGCCCATATATGAGCATATACTGATGATCAGAAATCTCCATATATGGGCATAAAATGAACAAGGACAGACAGATACAGAGATGTGGTTGTCCAGAGGATCTTCGCTGACTGCTTTCCTTTTCACTGCTCAGTCCATGATTCATCACCTGGATGCTTCAAACTAAAAAAAATGTTTTAAAGATATTTTTTGGGGCTTTTATTTGACAGGACAGTAGGCTGACAGGAAATGGGGAGAGAGATGGGGGGTGACACACAGCAAAGGTCTTCAGGATCGGGAGTCGAACCCACGACACACTGTCAAGCTGGATTACCAGCATATGTGGTATACACCTGGACCGCTAGGCCAGTGGACGCCCCGCTTTACACACATTTTAATTAAGTTTTCACCCAACAGATTTTGGTACTGACCTCAAGTCACCTTTAAGGAGGGGCACAGTGCCCTTATTTTTAACCCAGTGAGCCATGTGTGAGTGAGTTATGTGTTTTGCCTGCTCGAGTATACAGTTTTAAATGTATGTGAAACATGTGTCTCAGTACACATGGGCTGAGCTGTTCCCTACACTCCTTAAGCACATAACCCCTTATCCCATCGGGACCCGGTGCTTTGCGTGGGTTCATTCCTTTGAGGGTTTTACACACCACCTCCTCTGTTATTAAAAGTGATTGACTACTGCCGAATTGGTCCTTTAACAAATTACGTTCAATAGAAACATCTGTTTAGTGTTTATGTATCAAATCTGCCATAAAAGGTATTTTTTATCTTAATTGGCAAAAGACAGATTGTCACTAGTGTTGATGACCTCTTTCTTTTCTTTTATTCCTACCATTGTATACAACCTCTTCCATCCTTGTCTTACATTTGTATCCCTCATTTGCCTTTCAATCTTAAGTTTGTAGTTGTATTTACATTCGCTAGTTATTTGTTTTACATCTTTCTGAATAACTTTCACTTGAATTAGGTCACCTTGTTCAAAAGCATGTTTCTTCCTATATAATGCTTCTTTCATTTCCTTATCATTTGGAAACACTTTGATCCTTTTGGATGGAATAACACTATATCTATACAAAACTGTATGTAGTGCGTTACAACAGAGTTAAGTTCCTCAAGATCAGCACATGTGTCATTAAACATGTCCCATAAAGTACAATCAAAACACACTCCTCACTCCACTTTAAAATGTGTTTTACTTCAGGTTTGCTTGATTTGAGTCTCTATTTGTAATGTGGGATCAGATGAACTCCCATGCTTAATTTTTCGGTGGCTCCTATATGCGCCCTTTATGTTTCCAAAGCATAAATCAAGAGTATTTTCCCATCTTGTGGGACAAGTGACGTATTGATAGAAATTGGGCAGTGTCTGTTTAAGCGAACAGCCGTTGAAATCGCCCAGAATAAACTTGGGCGAGTCAGGAGAAATATTTTCCTGCTTGGCTTTTGTCTCATATATTACCACCGCGGCTGCCTTCATATTCGCACAGGGATGAATATAGACAAGAGTGATAATTATCTGACCAAATTCTCTTGGCAGGTAAAACGGTCTAAGTGAGACAGAAAGGAGTTTTATGTGTTTTTTGGTGCTCACAAGTTCACAACGTGTCGTTGTAAGAGCTTGTAGATCTGCTATTTTCACTATATTTGATTATGATTTCTTTTGATTTTCTTTATATTTCTTTCAAAATGTTGAAATGTTAGTACATCAATGCATTGTTGTAATTTGTACTTTTGTTGAGTTACAACTGTACTTGGTCTGCTATTGCTTCCTTCAACACCAAATCTCTTTGCAAGAAATAGCCAATCTACAAACTCAACAAGTTGTGAGCTTTTAGATCGTCTATCTCTGCAGAATGTTCCCCCAAGAATAGGGGGCATTGGGTTTAAATGGTTAAGATTTTTAAAAGCTTGTACTTTTGAAGACTTAAGTATATTTAAAAGCACATACTCCAGGACTTTAACTCAGGTACAAATCTAACAGAGCAACTTTCCCTTGTAGTTGAGTATCATTTGAGCGATAGTGAATGATTTTGGTTTAGACACATTTTATTAGGTTTTAACTTTGAAAACCATGTTGCTTGCATATGAGAAGGCCACCACGAGACTTGTCAGCGTGCAGCCATGAACTTGGACCTTATAACATATTTTCTCCTCTCTGTGGGTTTTTGGTTGAAATGTCATATCCATGTTACTCTGACACCGAACACATACCTATGCAAGGACACTGCTGCTACATTCTGTGCCTGTGTGTTTTATTCAACTTTCCCTGCAGAAGACACATTTTGTTGTTCCTCTAACCTTGTTGACTGCATTCAGCTCTCCTTTTTTAATTTAGAGTAGACAATAATTTTTGTACCCCTTTTTCTCCCCTATTTAGTCGTTATGCCAATTAATTCCTCCCCACACACATTTCTGTTTCGTCACTGCTACTGTAGCCTACTGACTCACCTGCCTGGTGGGGGCTCCTGATTGTTTGGACTCCATATCTTGGTCAGTACATCCTTGGCTCCGGTGGACAAGGCTCCTTCCTGTGACAATACTGCTTTGTTCCCTTGACAACCAATCTCTTTATCAAGACAAAGTTCCTCATAACTTCACCACGCCTGTATGTGCTGTAAACAAATTGCTTCTAAATCTTTGGCGTTAGGAGAGCCGAATGCGAGGTGCTCGGGTGGCACAGTGGTAAAGTCCCTGCCCACCACCACGGAGGAGTAGGTCCTACTCCTTCCGCCCAAAACTCCCTGCTGACAGGTGCCGCCCCAGTCCGTAGGAGTACGTGCAATGACCATTATCACCCTCCCCCGCCCGGAACACAAACACAATTGTGTTCGTGTAGACGTTCGACAAAGCCGGACGCACCACGGTGGATTAGAACCCACAACCGAACCCCTACTATACCTTTTAGTTCTTAACGGAAGATGATTCTTCCTCCTCAGGCCTCCCAACCATTCCCTGTCCTCTGCCTTCTGCGGACCGGTGGAACTTGGTGGAGATTTGATGAAATGTTTGTCCCTTGGTCTCTGGTACCTTGAGGAAGGTGAAGATGAAGAAAGCTATCAGAAGAGTGGCGAAAATGAGAAACACATATGGGCCACACAGTGCCTCTATATACGGGAAGCTTAAGCCCACGATGAAGTTGCTGGTCCAGTTGAATAAACAAGCAACAGCCATGGCTGAGGGCCTCGGTCCCTGAGAGAACATCTCTGCTGTGATGAACCAGGGGATGGGTCCTGGCCCAATCTCATAGAATGCCACAAATGAAAATATGGCCACAACACTGACATATGACATCCACTTAAGCTCGTCCAGCAGATTTAGACCGATGGTAATTATAATGGCAGAAACAGCCATTCCCAGCAGCCCCACCATCTGTAAGGGCCTACGACCGGCACTCTCCATCAAAAACAACGAGACCACCGTGAAAGCTGTGTTGACCAAACCGACACCAATAGTGGCATAAACAGGCTTCTCCACTCCGGCCTTCTCAAAGATACCGGTGGAGTAGTAGAACACTGCATTGATGCCTGACAGCTGCTGGGAAAGCTGCAGGACAATGGCAATGCAGATGGGCTGGCGGTAGATGTTTGAACGGAACAGCTCGATGATGGTCACCGTCTTCTCCCTCATCATCTGCCTGTTCTCCTGCTTCATCTCCTCCATGTCGGCGCTCACGTCTTGGGTCGCGCGCAGCTTCTTCAGCACAGTCTGTGCCTCGCTCTCCAGGTTCTTGTTGATGAGCAGGAAGCGGGGACTCTTAAGGAAGAAGGGCATTAGGACAAACTGCAGCAGTGCAGGGATGGCAGTGAAGCCGAGTAGCAACGGCCACAGGGTGGTGTTGCCCATGAGCGATTCCAAGCCCAACACCTGTGCGATCATGATGCCTATGACGTAGGCCAGCTGGTTGACGCTTCCCAGGGCCCCTCTGATGGCAGTGGGAGCAACCTCACCGATGTACATGGGAACAAAGCCAGAGGCCAGACCACAGTAGAGCCCAACCACAAACCGGCCAGTGATCAGCATCTCCCAGGAGCCAGCCAGCTTGGAACAACCCATTAGAGCTACAGAGGCGAAGACCAGAATGTTGGCTATCAACATCGAGTTCCTCCTTCCAAAACGGTTCACAAAGAGTCCCACGGCAAAGGAGCCAATCATGCCACCGACCAAGAATATGGCAACAGTGACAGCCCAGAGAGCTGTGAGGGAGGACTGAGGGATGACCTCCTGATAGCGCTCGTGCCAGGACTCATTGATGAAAATCTCAATGACCTTCTGAGGGGCATTAAGAACCCCAAGGTTATAGCCGACCTGGAAAGAACCAATCGTGGCTATTACCACGCTCAGCACTAGCTGGAACGTCAGATGTTTTCTGGAACCCATAGCTGTGTCATAAGTTTGGGTGTGGAAATAAAAATAAACTAGAAAATGTGCTCCTCGGAGCACAGGTCTCCGCCAGTACTGTTCCTGATTAATCCTGTCTTAAGTGTTACTTGATTAATCCTGTCTTAAGTGTTACTCCGCCATTTCTCAGCCATTTCGTAATTACTCCTGTCTTACCTCACCACATCTATTTATAGGCCGTTGATACGTCATGCGTCTCACTAGCCAATCAGAGCACACTCTTTCAACGTATTGTCACGTGTCACGTGAGGCTTGACTAATGTTAGCTTGGCCGAGGGGGGGGGGGACGGACGGAAAGTTAAAACATAGTCTCCTGGCGGAGACAACAAAATAGCTGTGTCATTGTAGCCTGGTTCCATACCATAGACCCCGCAAAAATAGCTGTGTCTTTCTTGGACACTTTACATATAGGGATGACCACAGCCCTGGGGTTACATCATCAGGGTCTTCCATCCATAGTCCACAATGTTTTAATGTTCCTATCTCAGATAGAAATAGGAACAAGCGCACCCAGGTAATCAACCAGGATAGTAAGATCATTGGAGACAAACAATAGCAACTCTACAAACATTGAGACTGGACGCACAGGTGACTGTTTCATGTAATCAATTCCCAACAGATCCCCAAACCTGTTGTTTTGGGGTGCGCTGGTTTCAGTTCATTCAACCCCCTCTTCTGTGTTGGCTAGTGAGGTGCGCCCTAGCGAGACGTATGTACTTCAACGGTATTGCGCACCAAGAACAGCTGACATACAAGCTCACAACCGTGTCACAGATGAGACCGTCGTGAGCTTGGAGGTCTGCTATTCATGGCCGTCCTCTGTGCGCAACACCATCGCGGGACAGAGCATAAATTAGGCTTGACGGGCTGCAGCTGCGCGAGCAAGAGCAGGTTCTGGTGCCATGATCATAAGCGCTCCCTCCGTTCTTATGATAGCCACTGGAGGTGGGATTTGGGGGACAACTGCTTTGAATTGCTATTATTGTTTACACACAACAGAAACCAAGAAATATATATTTCAAGAGTGAGAGATCACAGTAAAAATCCTAAGCATTCTTCTTCCACACTGGGAGAAAAACAGCATCTGAAAGTTTGATGGGATGCATTTTTACACGTGAGGCTGTGACCACTTTTACATTGCATCTTATGAGCGGTGGGGTTGATTTGGTGCCGGTCTGCGCGCGCATACTGGTTCTTATCAGTGTGACGTTGTCTGTTAAGGCGTCTATACAACAACTTCATTCAGGTTTACAATTACTCCACGCCCTTCATTTGAGCTGTTACCATCAGGCAGGAGGCAGAGTACCATTATCAAAAAAGAAGGGTTACAAGACTTGTGCCATCTGCAGTGCATATTTTAAATAAGGAAATGTTTAAATAGCTCTACCACCTAATCCCTTCAGCATGATCACTGTTGCTGTGTTATGGGAATGCATTTTATAATGTATTTTAATGCATTATCGTATTCTGTTTTTTAATCTTTGTATACTGGTTGCCAGTGTGCCAAAGGCAGATTTCCATTTTATTTCAAATTGTATGGACAATAAAGTTTTCTTTTTCTTTATCTTTATAACAATAGAAATACATCTACCTTACAATTTGAATCCTGCGCCATGTCGGTTGTCAGTATGTCGGTTGTATGTACGTTGCATCAACAAACCAACCTGTTACCAAGACGACGATGACGATGAGACGGTCGTCCCGAATATGGACACAACGCCAGTGTGACGTAATCTCACGACAGCATACACAAATAAACTGCTAACTTCATCTCCTGCGATTTCAACTATCTTTTCACATTGTACACCACTGCACACTCCCCACAGGTCTGCCATACCAGGTCTGAGTAATCACAAAGTGGGTTTTGGTCATTGGAGAGGTGATGCACGTCACCTCTTTCTGAAGTGGGTACTTTCAAAGCCTGCCGTGGATTTAGGAGAGCACAAAACTCTCTCTCACACTGTGAGGTGCCTGTAAGGTGGCACTGCAAAGTGAACGACGCGTCACGCTAGACGTTCGGGCCGCGTAGCGGCCCGAACTTCTAGTAGTTAACAAAACATTAAAATACAATCAGAGAGGCATATTAAGAAAATGTGGTCACAAGTCTGTTTTTTTAATATTATATATATAATTTTCTATGCTATGCTATGTTGATGAATTGAATACAGGACCACAGTGGAAACAAATCTCCAGGACTTATTTTGTGTTATCCTTTTAGCCTAAATGTCTTACTGTACCTCTGTGCTGTTTTTTCTGACTAATAAAGTATTCAATCAATCAAAAATGTGGACACAGTGGGGCGTGACAGCGAAGCAACACTGCAGAGCTCCGGACTCTGATGCTGGATAGGAGGGAGTGGAGGGCGGCAATTCAGACATCCCAAATTGATGTTGGCTAGTCCGTGCCCTCTCATTGTATCGCATCGATTTAGGTAGAGGATCAAATGATTGTACGCCTGGTTGATGGTACAGTACAGTACATTCAGGATTCACTGTATTAAACTTGCCAAGCCTAGACCACAAAAAACAGAAACTATGTGGATCTAGGGATCCATATAGAAACGGTGTGGCTCCAATGTGACCAGCCTGTGACGTCAGTTATCTATGACGTCAGTCATGGATGATTGATACCGTACGTGACTGACGGTTCAGTCTGAATCATGATGAACTAGAAAATGTGACTAAAATTTGGGCACACTCACAGCCCCTTTGATGTATTTCCATTATCATCTGAAATTAAACTAGACCAGTGCCATAGGCCTATATGGGAACGATGTAAGTCAGGAACAATGCAAGTTGGGAATGCATTCCCCACCCAGTTATGCAATACCCGTTGTACCCAATGTCAGAGTACGTGTTGTACCCGTCTGCCTGTGTCTCATTAATGCCCAGATATGGAGATCCCTGATGTCATCAGCATATGCCCATATAGTGTATGGACATGCCCATATATGGGCATATCGGTTGGATCGATGGTTCTGGACAACTGGATCTACATATATGGCTATATTTTATGCCCATATATGGAGGTCCCTGAAGTCATCAGTATAGGACCATATATGGGTATACCCATATTAGGGCATTACATTAGGATCGGTGGTTCTGGACAACTGGATCGGCATATGCCTATATATGGGTGTATCGGTTGGACCGGCGATTCTGGACAACCTTCTATCGAAATCGACCTGTACACTGCACTCCCTTTTTGGGTTACATGTCGCCTTTCCGACATGTCGCCTTTCCGACGTTAACGAACCCTATACCTAACCCTAACCCTAACCTTAACCGCACGCGGAAGCCACTAGTCGGAGTGGCGAGATGTCGGAATGGAAGGCGGTTACCCCCTTTTTTGTACACTTGCGATGTGCATAGCAAGTTTGAAGTCGGTCGGTCAGGCGGTTCTCGAGATACGCGAACTAGACGGACACGCAGAGATTTCACACATTTATAGTAGGACTACGGGCACCGGCCTACTCGGGAACGATGGAACGATGCAAGTTGGGAACGATGCAAATGGGGAATTCATGCCCCACTCTGTATGCAAAATAATGCCCATATATGGAGATATGTATATCTGTCTGTCCTGGTCCCTTTTATGCCCATATATGGAGATATGGGCATATGGGGGGGTCGGCGGTTCTGGAAAGTCCTTGTGCAGTCAGTGGCACACGTCTGTGGAGAATGTGTGGAGAGCGTGTGAAGAGTTCGACAGGTGTGGGCAATTTGCCAAATCAAGCTTAAGCTGGGGTTGCCAAGGCAATCAATTGGCTCATTTGGGCCACGGCAAAAGGTTGAGAATCACTGCTTTTAACTGCTTCCTCCGTTCTGCTGCAAAACCAGGCCAAAACATCTCCCTTTTACAGTGGTGGACAGAAACAAAGTAACATTTTTTGAGTAAGCTATCTATCTGTACTTTACTTGAGTATTTGTATTTGGATATAGACATTTCAAAGACAAATATTGTACTTTTGACTCCACTATATTTTAGGAAGGGAAACAATTGATTGTGAATTAACCACTTAAGCCATTTTCACAATGTGTTCTGAGCTTACAGTTCTGCTATTATTGTTTAGTTGTTTTTTTGGGGGGGGGGGGTTATTTTGAAAAGCATGCACTTTTGAATAGGCTACTTAAGTATTTTCAAAAGCAGTTACTCCAGTGCTTTAACTCAAGTACAAATATTTGACAGAGCAACTTTCACGTGCAGTTGAGTTGAGTAATATTTGACCAGGACAGGAGGATCTATACTTTGACGCAAGTACTGGGGTTGAGTATTTTGTCCACCACTGAGAATCACAAATTTAGGTCAGTGCTACAAATGGAACCAAGTTTAGGCTGGGGTTGCCATCGCAATCAATTGGTTTATTTGGGCCATGGCCAGAGCCTTTTCTGGCGGTTCTGGACAATCGCCTATCCAACCGACTCGATGCCGGGCATTGCACAGCACTCCCTCAGGTCGGGTCGAGTTTGAAGTTGGTCGGTCGGACAGTTCTCGAGATACGTGGATTACAGAAGTACGTATGTACAGAAATGTCTTACATTTATTGTAAGATAAGTCCTCCTCCACCTTTCTGCTACAAACCAGGCCACAATCATCGTCTCCCTTTATTATTTGTCCTTTTCCTCATAATTGTGTTTGATGTGTTTCCAGAGTTTCCCCCGATTCAGCATTTCAAATATGGAGTCTCCTCCCTGGTCAAACATCCGCTCGAAGAACACAGCAGCAACTATGATGGTTACCGCAAACGCGGATGTTCTCCTGAACAGCGAGTTGTACACGGACCTCGTCGTCAACGTCATGTTGAAACACCTTTCTTTCTTTCTTTTTCACCAGGGTTCTCGTACCCCTTATACCCTTCACATTGTGTGTAGTCAGCCTTGTCAGTCTGTGATGTCACACGTTTCAACCAATAAGCAAAGCCAATTGAGACACAAAGATCTCCATATATGGGCATAAAGGCACAATGTTTTCAATATGATCAGCATTTGGGTGCATGAATAAAATATTGTTTCTATATCCTTTTATAGCCACCGCCAATTAACTGAAATGAAATGCACATGCATTTCATTTCAGTTGAAAATGCACATGCGAAATGCACATGCGTATTATTATACGCATGAAATGCACATGCGTATAATAATAATTCAATGTGTGTATGTGTGTGTGCATGTACGGTATCTGTCCGTTGTGTATCTCGACTACCCTCCGACCGATCAACTTCAAACTCGGCGTGCGTATCACAGAGGACCCGAGGGAGAGCGGCACCCGGGATGGAGTCGGTCGGATAGTTGGTGGTCCGGAACCGCCGATCCGACCAATATGCCCATATATATCCAGAATGCAGCTGCACGCTTGGTCTTCAACCAGCCTTACTGTAAATCGCTCTGGATTAAGAGTGTCTGCTAAATGCCTAAACTGTAAACTGTATATAGGCATATGAGATCCGGTTGACCATAATTGCCAATCTGACCGATATACTGATGAAATCAGGGATCTCCATATTAGGCATATTGTATATGGCGACGCATCATGTTGCGTCGCATTGTGAGCTTGTAGATCTGCTATTTTCAAAAGAGTTGGACATATTTTGAAAACTTGTGAAGTGGGACATTCTTCATAATGAGTACTTTTGCTTGTGGTACTTTAATTCATTAACCACCAGAGTAAAGCATTATCTATAGCCGACCTTGCCAGCGATTCTGAGTGTTTTCCACTGACTCATAAAATCATAGAATATTACGATCCATCCACCGATCGTTTTAAAGGACGTTGCCGAGTCTCGTAGAATCGGGGAGAAAAAAGCGTGCCGTCGCAATAATCTGTTCCATAGTTATTGGCAGTTGAATGTAGGTTGTTTTCGCCAAAAAGCAACAGAAAGCAGAGAAAAAGGCATTTTGCGATCACGTGATTCCCTGCTTCACTGGGAGTCAAATGGTGACTCATAAGTTAGCGAAGAGCACCGTCTAGCGTAAAGAAAAACACACACCATGCATCAAAATACATCATTGCGGTGTGGACTTTGGATTGTCATATGTAAAACACGTCATTGGCTAAGTATATTTGGATATTTTGTAGCCTACTACTTTTACTCAAGTTAGACTTTGAATACAGGACTTTAACTTTTAACAGAGTTTTCCTACATTTTGGTATTGATTTAATCAGAGTTCTTCTTCCATCACTGCCTAACCTGGAATTCCATATTTAGGCATGGGCTGACTCATCGTAATGACCAGAGCATCACCACTGAACAGTACATAAGCAACAGTGACAGAGTCAGATTCCCACTAACGATCAAGATGGCGGACAGATATCCCATAGCTGGCAGACCAGTTCCCATAGCCAAAAAGCGCTTGATGGACGTGAAACTGTGTGAACTGGGAAGCTGGCTTCGAGGTCGGGACTTCACTCCAACCGGCGTCATGGCAGCCGTGCGCAGGGGTCACGACAGATACAACAACAAGTACATCAACGTGAAGAAGGGCGGTGTCGGTGGCATCGCCATGGTTTTGGTCGGCTACGTGGCTATCAGCTACCTCTGGAGTTACGATCACATCAAGCACGATCGATGGAGGAAGTACCACTGAGTCTCCGCCACCTTTAACCACTTCAACCTCATATGGTTGGGCGGAGTCCGACTCGGGGCTCCTTTTCTGTGTCTTTTCTGTTTTCGCTCTACATGAAATATCTTCGCTGAGAAATAGCAGATCTACAAGCTTACGAGCTGTTCCGACAAGGTTGCAAGGAACAGCTTGTCGGAAGGAGCATGAGTTGACCTTTGGTCGTCAGCGATTCTCAACCTAAAACCCCCATTTGATACCCTTTTTATCTCCTCCAGTCTAAACTGTAAAAGCCTCAGTGTTAATTTAACTCTGTCTGGATGTACAGATGGAACCAATTTGGTTGGTTGATTTGTGATCATGATCTGTGATCATGTTTCTATGAAAAAGTATGCCAGAGTAATTTGGCTCCAAAGTGAGGTGGGTTTGATGATTTTCATGATAAACTTTACATACATTCTCTATGGGATGAAACATTTATGAATACAAATATTTCAAAAAGTATAAACATTTACAAAAACCTTAGATCACCCTTCTCTATGTGTGTAATATGTGTGTTTGTTATGTGTGTAAAAGGTTGTGAGGAACATGCTGCTGTTTTAAGAGTGATGAGTTTGTGACACCTGGTGGTAGAAAAGGTTACCAGCATTGGCCGTTCACACTGAGCACTATAACTATAACGATAATTATAACTACATCGTTCACCATTGTATTTTTTATAGTTGGTGTGAACAAAAAAAACAACTATATTTGTATACTTAGTTATGGTGCTAAGTGTGAACAGCCCTTTATGTTTCATGTGCTCATGTGCTCCATGAGAGAGAATGTGACAAGTTAATGTCACCTTATCTCTCTGAACATTCAAACTGGTGGATGTGAAGTGTAGGAAGAATTAAGTTGTCTATCCACTGTCAGCCAGTAGAATGGAGATGTGCTGTGTCCAGATACTGCTCTATGCGTTAAAATGTCTTTGGCCCAGTTGACAGAAACCACTTTAAGAGTGCCGCTGATACACTCCGAAAGGCCCTCATCACTTTTACTCAGGACCACTGAAATTGCCTGTCAACCCCCCATATGCTGCAACCAGATATCAAAATCAACCAATTCAAATTCTTTAGACAGATACGTCTCAGATATTTTTTCACCGCTCCTGTGATTACTAATCCTGACACTGTTCCGTCTGATAGCACTGATAATGTGCTTACACACTTTAGAAGTAAGAGTATGTTTATTCCCCCACCAACCCTTCGATTGAAACGTATTGCAGATCAGTAGAGGATGAAATGATGACACTACAAGAGAAAGATAAGCATATAGATCTCATGGCAACCTTGATACAATTGAGGAACAAGCGTTGCTTGATTTGAAGTCTGAGAATTCGATTATACTATAAGGGAGGCTGACAAAGGGGGTGCAGTTGTAGTACTTAATAAATCAGATTATGTAAATGAGTGTGTCATGCACTAGGGTTACATGGCAAAAGAAGGGAGTCCACACATGATGCAAACATTCAAACTATTATTTATTTTACTATAACTTTAAGAAATAAAGCATTAAACAAAAGGAATGGAATTTGGTGTGAATAAGTCAGTAGTCAGTTATGTATACAATGTGAATGTGTGGAGTGTGCTGTGTGAGTGTTGTATAGAAAGTGCAAAACTAAACAAAAGGGCTGAGCCCACTCAGGCCAGGTGGTACCCAAGACAGGCTCTGGAGAGGATATGGAGAGATCCAAAGGTGTCAAGGAGAGGACCGTATATACTCTGCCACACCCATAACCCCAGTTGTAGCAAGTTGGCCTGACGGCCTGCTCCACTCTGCAATCACCAAGGCTGCCGGCTAGCCAACAGTGAGGCAGAGGGGCAGGGCCGTCACAAGTGCTACAGACAGTTATTGGACAACAAATTGAACACCAAACTCACTTCGAATCCAAGTGGATATTTACGACTACAGTTATTGCTAGTTTACAGGATTTCGTTCATGCTGGTGTTATAACAAAACAATTATTTGATTTCTAAACAACCAACATCCCAAGACTCCCGTTTTTTATACTTTGCCAAAAATGACTTTGACAAACCTCTGGGTCGCCCCATTGTGTTGGGCATTGATTCCCTTCGCCACTCTGATTTTTTTATTAAACCATTAAACGAACAATTGCCTTCCTACGTGAAGGACACCGATCACATGATTTCTATAATTGAATCCTTAGAACCAGTAACTGGGGACACTTTTTTGGTCAGTCTCGATGTTGAGGCATTGTATACTGTACCCCATGAGGGCGGCATCCAAGCATAGAACATTTTTTATCACAACGTCCCCTAGAATCCAGACCGTATAATTAATGTATTGTGACCTTGGCCGAAATTGTCCTCACCTACAACATATTTTCCCCCCATTTCTTACAGAAGAGAGGAGTAGCTATGGGGTCTCCAATGGCATCAAATTACGCAGGCCTTTATGTAGGTTATCTAGAGAAAACTAAGATCTCGTCCAATATTTTGTTGTGGAAAAGATATATAGATGATTCAGTGGCACCCGAGAAGAACTACAGAACTTCTTATTTGTCAATACATGATCAGACCGCCTGAAATTGAGTTTCGACTTGCATTCTTTGAACATTTTGGATTTGTTGATTTGATGATAATGTCCTTTATACCGACCTGTACAGAAAACACCGATCGCAACAGTCTATTGAGGGCAGACAGTTGCCTCCCCCTTCCCCTCAAAAACTGTTTACCCATAGTCAGTTCTGTAGAGTGAAAAGACTCTGCTACAAACCATCTGACTTTAACGGTCATCCATTGGACACGCAGAGTAAATTTAAAGAACGGGGGTACAATGAAATTCAAATTAACAACGCTGTCCACAAAATGTATTCAAAACCACGATCAGAGTTATTCCATAGACGGTCAGAAAACAAGAGTCGGTCTCCCATTATCTTTTCCACCTGTTATTCTCGTTTTGCCGATTCTCGTTTTTTTCAAACAAACACTGGCATATTCTCAAGTCTGATCAGTCACTCCATGAAGCCTTCTCTGAACCCCCCATGATTTTATTCGCACGCGGTCAGAACCTCAGACACCACCTGGTTAAGTCTGATTTACCCCCTCCTCTCGCTATGCCTTCTCAACTCAAATTGACACCCATCCCCAATGGTAATTATAGATGCGGCTTGTGTGCCTGCAACTGCACACACAAATTTCAGTCTTTCAAACACCTGCATTCCGGCAAAAAGATCTAGATTAAAGGTGCAATTACATTTACTACCACTGGTGTTATTTACCTGTTTACGTGTGGCAAGGCCTATGTATAGGCATGACCAAATGGGAACTCAAAGTCTGTATTGCTGAGCAGTGAGCACCGCAGCACTATAAAGTGTAAAAATGTTACATTAGGCCAATCATCCCGTCAGTGCCAGCTTAATGGAAGGGCTTCAGGTGCTGAAGCACAGGGCACCACCCTTGGGGGGGCACCAAACAGCGTGGAAGTGAAAGAAGACACAAGACAAATTTAGAAGCAGCGGCTGCTGAAGGAGCTTACTTATTTTTCGCGCTGCAGTTAAAAAGCTCTTTTATTATTTAGTATTTAATCCATTGGCTGGCACCTCCTAAGGACCGGTGTGCTGTGCACCTTTTGATAACAGAATTTCACCGATTCAGCCACATTCCTTGAGCCCTAGAACCTAGGGTTAGACACCAAAATCACCTCCATAGGTTGAAAGGTATTATGTATTATATAGCCATTCTAGCTCCTGGCAGCCATCTTGGACGGTATCTTGAAAATGACGCCTTTCCGGAACATATGTATTTCCTTGATTTTCAGTATGTTCTTAGGCATGCCTAGAGGTACCGGAACCAATTGGAAAACCTTTTGTATACTTTTTTGGGGGGGCTAAGTAGTATTTTATGAAATAAAATGGATGATAGCACCCTTAAAGCTATCACTGGTGCAATGCTACCACATATTTTCTAACTCTAGACATGTATACCTTGACAAAAATTACAATGAGCATTATTCCCCTCAGATGGTACCGACCAACCCCCTGGCTCACGGACTAATTGCAGCATGCCACGGTATTTTAAAGGGGCTACACCATGAATTAAAAAAATATATATTATATATAAATATTGCCCCCTAATACGTTTTAAACAGGTTGTAAGCCTAAAAAACATCCAGATATTTTTTCTCACAATCTGACTGTCTGTCATTCCAAGCTTTTTCAGCTGCAATACCAAAACGTCCTATTGGGCAGGGGGGAGCTACTGAGCAATTCTGTCTGGCCATCATCAATGCAAAATCAGGGCAAGTGACATCACTTGCCCTGCCATTCTGAAATGGCCTGTTCAGACACGCCCATTCAAGAAATCCATGAAATGAGCATGAATGACTGAATGTTAAAACAAAATATTTTTTTGGGTACAAGAGACACTGGGGAGCCCAAAAAATACTAAAAACCAAAAAAAAAATGAAATTCATGGTGTAGCCCCTTTAAGCATGTCCTCAGACGACACAAAACAAGTTCTGCAGTGTATGTACTGTATGTCACTGTTGGCCACGAATCATATTACAACACAAGGCCATGAAATGCCATATCGCTAACTCAGTGTACTGTGTGTGTGTGTGTGTGTGTGTGTGTGTGTGTGTGTGTGTGTGTGTGTGTGTGTGTGTGTGTGTGTGTGTGTGTGTGTGTGTGTGTGTGTGTGTGTGTGTGTGTGTGTGTGTGTGTGTGTGTGAGTGAGTGAGTGAGTGAGTGAGTGAGTGAGTGAGTGAGTGAGTGAGTGAGTGAGTGAGTGAGTGTGTGAGTGAGTGTGTGGCCTTTTGAAATGCAATGAGTCCCACCCGCATTTCTTCCTGGGTCATGCCATCTCTTCACACCATATTATGTGAGGATATATTGCCACTGAATGCTCTGCGTCCATGGTGTCCATAGTCATGGCAATAAAAACGATTCTAACTACTTTAATAGGCCTACCACAAATCCTAAATGGGTGAGGTCAGCCATTGCTTTTTGAGCATTGTGGCCATTTGAATAGTCTCTCACATTAATTATGTCATACTTATCAATACAAATACTTAATTATCCTATTTTTTTTAAAATAAAGTTGTTATTCCTCACAAGTTATATAAAATACATCTTTTTTCAAATCGCTTTCAAATATTTAAGTATACAAGGACAACATGCTTTCAAAGAAACTTTAATTTAACAACGAGTGTTGGGATGTTGAAATATAGAAGATGGACAGAGTGAGTCAGTAAATAGAAACAAAAGGTGATGTGCCCTCCCTCATGCCCCAGACTGACAGCTGAGAAGGATGCCTAACATAGGTTGTAATGTTCAGTGCTAATCAGAGCCACTCAAGGTTGGTCAAGAAGACATTTAGAGTGTTGAAAGGGCTTCTTATCAGCAATGCAAAGGTCTTAGAGGATGTCCAAAGTCTGACCCTGCCAATTATCACTCTGTATACAGCCTAACACTTTCCTTGATGTATTCTACAATGTAACTGTTATGTAACTACTCTTCACAGATATCTTATTCTGTGTGTGTGTGTGTGTGTGTGTGTGTGTGCGTGCGTGCGTGCGTGCGTGCGTGCGTGCGTGCGTGCGTGCGTGCGTGCGTGCGTAGTTAATTTCGGACACCACTAGACCAATCTCCATCAGACTTTGTGTATACCTACATACTCCTAGCAGTGCCATACAACTTTTTGTATGATTACAAAAATGTCATATTCCATTCCAACTGGCTTTTTTGCATAGCAAAGTTTGCAGGAGCAGTCTATTTTAACATAAAATTGAGGGGCCTCTAAATTAGTGGTTCACAAAGTGGGGTCTGGTTCCAGGGGATACCCAGCACAATCGGTTTAACCACTTTAACCATATTTTTATTTGTATTCAAATGGGGCAAATTCAGATGGGCCTTCATTTAATTGACTACATTTTCTTTTAATATTTCAGTTTAAAAGAAAAGTCCTCTCTCTCATATTTATGGCAGTGTGCCAGTGATTACCCTCCCCTGTGCCAATGTTGGCAGCCATGCCTAAGGTTGCCTACCCAGAGAAACCTTTAAACAATGCAATACACTTTAACTAAACCCATTAGATTTGAGTCGACTAAATCCACTGCAGATTTAGTTGACTAAAATCTTATGAAATGTTGTCAATTAAAACTAGAGTAAAACATTTCAGATGAGTCAAGTTAGTCAGTTAAGGTCACTTTGTTCTCATACGTCACAGAAGAGCCCTGCAGTAATAGCTGGAGACAGCTGGAACCCTTGGCAGGGACCGATATGTTCTGCAGAGGAATTCAAGGTTAAAGGTGTAAGTTAGCACTACCCAATTGAAAAGGTTTATGTTGATAAATACAGTATCAAGGTCTTGTTGGAGCTCTCCAATTGGCTGCGGCCCAATGTATCACCTTGCAGACAGCATCTTACACTTTCCCTATAAATGCACGATAATGACTTACTGACATCAACTCTTGACCTTGTGTCACACTGTACTTGATCAGCACCTCATAAAGAACTTAAATTTGGATTGAGCTACTTAACCACTTAAACCCTATATATACTTAGTTGACCGGTGTGCGCCCCAGGGTTCTATACTTAGTCTACTCCTTTTTTCCCTCTACACCAATTATATTTGCTGAAAATAGCCAATCTACGTTTTTCCCTATAACTCTTGACACAGACCTAACTAGATTGTTTTGTCCAAAACTCGTATAAACCGGAGATTTTCAGATTTCTCCCATTTCATTTCTATTGGCTATGATTGTCGTCCCAAAAAAGTCAAAAATTAGGAACGTAGAGTCTGATCTACCCAATCACACATTGAGGGGCCTCAAAACAACAGAGTGCCAAAAGCCATTTCACTTCCATCCACAGAGGTTGCCACAAATGGTAAAATGTCACTGTTACAGAAACACTGTGAGATCACCAAATTAAGTACAAAGGGGTCTTGTGAGTCATCTGACAATGCCCATCAAACAGGGTTTTGATTCCCCATATTGTTTGCCAGTAATTGCCTTACAAAAATGTGTGGGCGCCTGGGCGGGGTCTATTTCTGAAGAAAAAAAGGAAAAAAAAAGAATGCAACATCCAGTCATCCTCAAATTAGAATCACAGGGGCCTCTATTAGAGCGCACCTGCAAAAGGGCCATCGCTTCTGCCCAGGCGGCACCACGAATGTGAAAAGTTGCACTGTCAATTATATAACCTCTATTTCCCCCGCGGCTACCTCGTGTCCTGACAGCTGCACCTCATGCCTGACACAGCACTGGGTAGGCAATCAAGTCTGGTGTAGATCTGCGAACAGAGGAGGACACTTTTGTAGTTTTCAACTTTTTGTTTTCACAAATTTCAAATGCAAGTTCTGCAATAGTTTTAATCATCTCCATTGTAATCAAGTGGCTTTATTCACCAGGCCAAAAGGCTGGTGCTGACAACTATAGGACCATGTTCAGCCCTGGAAGCTAATCAGACACTCAAGGTTAGACAAGACTGCAATGCAAAGGTCTTAAAGGATATATAACGCTTTCCCCAATAATGTTTAATTATTAAATAATACAACTATTTAAAAAATAAAATAAAATAAATAAATACATTAATAAATAAATTGACCGAAAAGTAACAACAAAACAAAGTATTTCCTTGCTTACGGTAATGAAAGTATTCCAGAAATATGCGAGTTATGTTGGGTGGACACGGTTGCCGCGGGAAAACAAGGAAGTGTTGATCAAATAGAATCAATTTTCGGTTACTCATTGTCTATTTCTCGCTTAAATGTTTTCAAAAACATTCTTGAGAGCAATGTTTAGCTGTAAACAGCCTTATACTTTCATTGATGTACTGCAATATAATGTATAACTACTCTTGAAAGACATCTTATTCCTTGTCACACTTAACCTACTTGGCCTACCTACTGTGATGAAAATAAAATATTAATAAGATAGATTGATTCATAAGATATATCTACTATTTGAACTAAAACAAAAAGTAAAACGTTAGAAGTAAGTAGATCCATTTTAGTTTTGGAAGTTTCAAGACCTTTTGTTGATGAGAGAAAAAACGTGCAGAAAATGTTCCATAAGAAATTCAATAACTTTATCTTTGCCACAAAAAAACGTTACTTTACCTCAGCTGGGGCAAAACAAAATTATAATCTTTGTAATACGTTTTTATGAAATAGTTGACAGCGTAAAACATGCTGTAGCTACTCTAGGTAGGTCAATGCTGTTATTCTCATTCTCATCGAGTTAAGTAAAAACAAACAAACAAAACTATTCACAGGTAACTTGTGCTCAAGGACAAAACTGATCACAAAGTAAAAATGTTTTTACTAACACTAATTAAAACATTTTATAATAACCTACAGCTTATTTAATCCTTTTCAAGCACATTCCATTTCACTGTGCTATTGTTCATAGTGCTTTAATGTGCATTGACAAGTTCAAGTCTGTCGTGTTGTTTCATGATTGATCTGAACATGACAAGTGGTTTCCTTGGTTGTGTCAGTCAGCTAAGATAGACAAACGATGGCAGGTGAGTCTGTTGAGGTCCATGTGTTCCAAGTATGTCACAGAGGACATACTTGAACCCTGCAGTACCAACTCATGATAGCTGACAGCCTGACACTTGGAACCCTTGACTGGGACTGGTATGTTCCACAGAAGAGTGTAAGGTTGTAGGGGCACGTTAGCACTACCCAGAGGTGACGAGGTTTCTGTTGATAATTGGTAATGTATTGTTGGCCCAAATCATCACCTTGCATATCACCTTGCCGACAGCTTTGCACTTTCCCTGATGCACAGCTCAGTCATGACATCGACCCTTGACATCGAGTCACATTGTTTTCACAAAAGTTAAAACCTTTGGTCCGCACCATATAAAGAGCTCAAAGGTTATTTCTATTTGAAATGAATACAGACACTAAGTTTGGTACTTATACATGGATAATCTCTCAAGACTTCTGGGGAGGGGAAGTATTTTTTTCCTTCTTTTTTTGTACCGAATGGGTTCCCAGATTGATACATGGATGGATGTCAAAACATTCAATCTACAGAACTAATAATGAACATTTTAATTTCTTATATAATTATAGTAAACCTTATTGACTTAAGTTGATGCCTCATTCCATAGTGTAAGTGTCCTACATTATTCACAGGCGATTACAACTTTGAAAGGAGAAAGCACATGATACAAGTGTACTTTCAAGTATGCTTAATGGTCAGCAGAAGGAATCCCAAAACAATTTCACAGCGTTATCTTTGTCCTCAAGGATAGAGTGAGGCAAACAATGCCACTCCCATCACCAGCACAATGTGGTGTAGAGTTATAGAGTTGTTGACCATGTGGATTTAGTGTCAATGTATAGAGTGAACAATAGTCTGCATCTGTATTCCGGTCAAATCTGTCCGATTCCAACTTTCCTGAATCATAACTTTTGTGTTTTGCATCTGGGTGCCTGCCCTTGAGACCTTATGATTTCCTCCCCACTAGGCATGTGTGTTCACACACAAATAGTGATAACCATTTTCACTGAATTCAACTTTGACTTTGTTACACCCTTAGTGTTCGTATCAAGAATGAAAGCAGACTATATTATGTTCATCCAGGAGATGGAAAACACACACACACACACACACACACACACACACACACACACACACACACGCACGCACACACACACGCCCGCGCACGCACGCACGCACGCACGCACGCACGCACGCACGCACGCACGCACGCACGCACGCACGCACGCACACGCGCGCACACACACACACACACACACACACACACACACACACACACACACACACACACACACACACACACACACACACACACACACACACACACAGACACACAGACACACAGACAAACACACGTGCATGTTGATGTTCTATATATGTACACATTATGGTCTCCATTTTCAATTTGTATTCATGATAATAATTTTCAGTGTCTGTTCTATATATATAATCACCGGACCCCTGTTGAGCACTGGTTGAAGAAAATTATTATTTATGTGTTTTATGTTATTTTAAAAGCAGTTCAAACAGCTGAAGTAAGGGGGGATGCAGCGAACACTGCAGGAGGGTTAAGAAAATAGATGATCGTCTGTAATCCCAGCATATGTGTCGATGAAATGAAATTTGTCCCTGAGCAAGACTCTTAACCCCTAATTGCTCACAGGTTCTCATTGGAAACAAGACCGCAAGGACTTTCATGAACGACCTGTTAAAAGGAATTATCCTTATCCTTATCCTAGTGATTAAACACATTTGATTAAAAAAACTAAACAAAAAAACATGAACACTAAAACCCCTGGATACGTTTTTTTTAATAGATCGGTTTATTATGTGGAAGATATTGTAGCCTTTTCATTAACAGATGTTATAGATAAAAAAATAATAATCAGTACCAAAATAACATATTCTGTTCACTTTTAAATTTATGACACAGACACTTGATGGGTTAAATGCACAGAAAGAGCCTGTAACAGCTTCTAGATTTTTTTTGTGAATCTTGAGAGAAAATATACTTTTACTTTGCATCTGAGGATGGACAGAAGCAAACAATAACACTCTCGTCACCAACACAATGTGGTGTTGAGGTCATGGATTAGTGCCAATGTATAGCGTGGACAATGGAAAACAGCTGCAGCTGTCTGCATCTTTAACAACTTGGAATATCTGCTGTGATGATTAAACGCATTTCATAAAGTACATGCACACAAAAAATCTGGATAAAATGTGTACAGATCAATTTATTACATGGAAGATATTGTAGCCTGTCATTGCGTTGTGACACTTACTTTTAAATCCATGACACAGGAATCTGATGGGTGAAAGACACCGGAAAGCCATGTAACAGCTGGTTATACATTTAGTGAATCTGAAGAGAATATAGTTTACAGTGAGGTGGGAATTGAGAAGGAAATATATTCATATTTTCATGTTTTAATATAATGATTTAAATTTAAATGAGATGATTTTAAAATACAGGTACAATTCTACCACCTTTTACAGTGCAGTGTATGAGGTGGGGTGCAATGCTTGTGCTATCAAATCTTTAATAGCATCACATCAAGCCATCTCATTGGAGACTCCAAAATAGGAAGTAAAACAAAGGGTCATGCTCTCCATGTACTCCCCTCCTCTGTCCTTAATCATAGTTCATTGTATCAGGCCCTATTGGTTAAGATTTACACACCTCCACCACCCAAAACAGAACCGCAGCATGTAATAATAATGGATTTATGAGCTCCTTCCAAACATGGTCCGATGCTAGTCTTTATAAACAGAAAGGAACAGCGCTGGGGGAACACAGGACGCCAGGACACTTGAAGGTAAGAGATAACAGGAAGATAGACTGGAGAGGCAAAACAAGTTGGTCAATTATGAATAGCAAATGGATTGGATTGTGCTATTCCTTTGTTTACATCCATGTTCACTGTTTCCCACAGAGACCAACACATCCCGAGTCATCCAACTGGGTTTCAAAACAAGGCAAGTCACTGTTTGTGTCATATAGTTACTTTCTGGTCAGCCACCTTTAATAGCCATCCAAACAGAGGTTTCAGAGGATACTGCCTCTGAGTTGACAGAGATAATGAGTAGAACCCACTGTAACCGAGTGAAACAGCTCTTTAACCACTTGAACCCCAGCATGCCCATTCTAGAAGCGTCAGAACACGTGTGAGCTTGTAGATCTTGGTGTAGACAGAAAAAAGTGGTCCAAGTATAGTTGTAACTCAGGTCAATTTTTCTAAGAATAGAGGGTTTAAGTGGTTCCAATATATTGAGCAGTGTGAGAGTGGTATATTATTCTGTGTAACAGGGCAGTCAAGCAGTATCAATGTATTTTAAGTTAATGAAACAGCTCATGTTGTAGGCACAGAAATGTGTTTTCAACTGTAAAACTAATTTGAAATGGCAGTTCTGACACATTAGAGTTTTCATCTTTGTAATAATCGTGTTCATTTATGTGACCAAATGTTATTATGTGATGTAGCCAAATGTCAATTATAAACAAAATAATTTCCTAAATTGTTAAAGTTTTCAACTGATTTATATTTTCGCATATTTCAAACTCTCTGGTGGCCATGAACTTGCTGACGGTACTCACTGGTGGCAAGCTAGAAGCCATACTGTATGTAGGTCCTGTCGTACTTTGAGGACAGGTCCTCCTAACCCTAACCCGGTTTTGAATGATAGGGAGTCGCGAAAGTTTAATGGCTGGTGGTAGGGCGTTCCATTTCGGTGGCAGAATAGTAGAATACATTCATTCCCATGTTTGTTCCGAATTTGGGGGGTACGAGATCAGTGGTGCTCCCTCTGGTGTTGTGCCCGTGGACGTCTCTCGCTCTTGTGAAGTAGTTTGACAGTGGGCACTGATACCCTGAGTATCTTGAAGACCAGGCCCATTGCATGTTGCTATACTCTGTCCCTCTCTACCCATAGCCATCCCAGCCTAGCAAAGTGAGCTGGGGTTCTGGGAGTGACGCTATTCAGTGACACTGGGACATCTATGTAATTATTATGAAAAGTTTCTTATGAGAGCATGCGAGTAGTGTGGAAGCAATTTGAAGTTTGGATGTTTAGGTGTTGATTCTTTGGTAAATGTTTGCAGATAGACATCTAAGAGCGTCGAGATGGGGGACGCTCTAATGGCAGAGTTCGGGAAGGCAGCTTCATTTCTGCGAAAGTCCGACAAGGAGCGCCTGGAGGCCCAGACTCGTCCATTCGACATGAAAAAGGAGTGTTTTGTGCCCGATCCTGAAGTTGAGTATGTCAAGGCTCAAATCATCTCTAGAGATGGCGACAGAGTCACCGTGAATACCGAGTTTGGAAAAGTAAGTGTGTCATGTATGAATGAAGGCAGTTGCCATTAGTGGTGGTAGAACAATGTTGGCAATTATTGATAAATAAATATTTTATTACATTTGTTCTTACCATTGAAACCACACAAAATAAAGCAGTCATTGTACATCTCCAGATATTTTAAAACAAAAATACTATTGGTTGGGGTTAAAAATGACCACATGAACCTAATATACCATATGGTCTTTTCTTTCAAGGAAACAACACATAAGGAGGATCTTGTCCATCCCCAGAACCCACCAAAGTATGATAAAATTGAAGACATGGCGATGTTCACCTTCCTCCATGAGCCCGCTGTGCTGTTTAACCTCAAAGAGCGTTATGCAGCCTGGATGATCTATGTGAGTCATTGCAACCAAAATGCAGTGGTGTAAAGTAACTAAGTACATTTACTTAAGTACTGTATTTAAGTACAATATTGAGGTATTTGTACTTTACTTGAGTATTTCCAATTTCCAATACTTTTACTTCTACTCCACTACATCTCCGAGGCAAATATTGCACTTTTACTCCACTACAATTGTTTGAAAACTTTAGTTACTAGTTACTTTCCGGATATAAATTATGATGTTATGAAACATACATTAACCACTTTGGCCCTATTTTATACCTAGGCTATTTGAAAATATTTTCAAACATTTTAGTACTTTTACTTTTGGTACTTTAAGTACATTTTAATGCCAATACTTTTGTACTTTTTATAAATTTTGAATTCCGGACTTTTACTTGTAACGGAGTACTTCTACAATGCAGTATTGATACTTTTACTTAAGTAAAACATACTTTTCCCCCACTGCCAAAATGTGAGGATCATCTAGTTTATGTGCCTTTCACCAATGTGACACTGACCTCCTCCACAGACCTACTCAGGGCTGTTCTGTGTGACTGTCAACCCCTACAAGTGGCTGCCAGTGTACGACCAGTCAGTGGTCGATGCCTACAGAGGCAAGAAGAGGAGTGAAGCTCCCCCTCACATCTTCTCCATCTCTGACAATGCCTACCAATACATGTTGTCAGGTACTGTAAAGTTAAACCTTCTTCCAACCCGATTAGTAAAGGTGACTCTGTAGATTATAAAACACTGGTGTGTCCACCAATATATTCATGTGACTGCCCAAATTAGTACCACATATCATATTACCTTCTCTTTAACTTTTGCAGACAGGGAGAATCAGTCTGTCCTGATCACGTGAGTAAAACGCTACAGTAACCATCAGGATCATTACCTTGATCTGCTATGAAAAGAAAATACTAATACAAAGTTCATCATTTCTGGAAACAAACAGATAAACAAACAAACAAACACAATAAACTTGTTCTTCTACCATCAGTGGAGAATCTGGTGCTGGAAAGACTGTGAACACCAAAAGAGTCATCCAGTACTTTGCCAGCATTGCAGCTGTTTCTGGAAAGAAGGATGCTGCCGCAGAGAAAAAGGTTTATTTTGTACTCAGAACATCTAGTGCGTTAAGTACAGTAAAAGCAATGGTGCATGACTTAAAACACTATCTGCTTGTCTCTAGGGAACCCTTGAAGATCAAATCATTCAGGCTAACCCGGCTCTGGAGGCTTTTGGGAATGCCAAGACCATCAGGAATGACAATTCCTCCAGATTTGTAAGTTTACCACCCCAACCCAAACTACACACACAAAGGCCATTGTATAGAGAGTGATTTTGTGTCAACAAGTTCTAGAAACGCCTCCTCCAGATTGTATTCCCTTAACAGCACAACAATTTGCCTGTCATATTTCTTAGGGTAAATTCATCCGAATCCACTTTGGTGTTAGTGGCAAGTTGTCCTCTGCTGATATTGAGACTTGTAAGTATACAAGCAAGCTTTATATATTTGATGCATTTAAACAGTAAAAAAAAACGTACAGTTAAAACTACCATTCCTTTCAGATCTGCTAGAGAAGTCCCGTGTCACGTTTCAACTTAAAGCTGAGAGAGACTACCACATCTTCTACCAGATTCTGTCTCAACAGAAACCAGAGCTGCTGGGTGAATATTGAAACGTAAAACAATGTCATGCCATTTTAAAAAAAGACTCAGAATGTGATAACAATTAAAGTATATGCTTGATGCTTCACAGAGATGCTGCTCATCACCAGCAACCCCTATGATTATTCCTTCATCTCCCAAGGAGAGATAGCTGTAACCTCCATCAATGATTCTGAGGAGCTGTGCGCTACTGATGTAAGTGAATTCCTGGATTAGCAAATACATTAAGAAAGAAAGCTGCCATTTCACAATAAAGCCAATATTACTATAATATATATCACAATATATTATAGTAATAAAGTAATGTAATATATACTACTAAAACACAATGAGAGATACAGTATGTAAGGCTCAGTAAAATGTAAAACCAACTTGTCCAACTATTATCTCATGTTTTAGGAAGCTTTTGATGTGCTGGGCTTCACCCAAGAGGAGAAGAATGGCATCTACAAGCTGACTGGTGCCATCATGCACTATGGCAACATGAAGTTTAAACAGAAGCAGAGGGAGGAGCAGGCAGAGCCTGATGGCACTGAGGGTAAGATTTCATCATTCAAAACTTAACCCATTAAGGGCTCGGGTGGCGCAGTGGTAAAGTCAATGCCCACCACCACGGAGGTTGTGGGTTCGAATCCACCGTGGTGCATCCGGCTTTGTCGAGTGTCTACACAAACACAATTGGCCCGTGTTTGGGGAGGGAAGCCGTGGCGGGGTGGGTGACATCGGTCATTGCACGTACTCCTACGGGCTGGGGCGGCACCTGTCAGCGGGGAGTGTGGGGCGGGAGGAGTAGGACGAAGGCTCTACCTCCTTCTGGTGGGGGCTCCTCACTGGCAGGTGAGTCAGTAGGATACGACAGTAGTGACAACACAGAAATGTGTGTGGGGAGGAATCAATTGGCATAAGGACTACATTAGGGAAAAAAATATTGGCTACTCTAAATAAAAATAAATACAAAAGAACGTAACCTATTAAGACCCGAGGCCGATTCTACAAATGCCTTGTTCTAAATCAGTAGTTCTCAAACTTGTTTTTGCCAAGGACCATCAAAAGAGAATTTGAGTTAAAAAACACGATCAAGATTTTTTTTAAATGCTCAGTGTCGGCTATTAATTTTGAATAGCCAACGCTGACAAAATAGTGAAAAAACACAGCTCATCTACCAGTAGACTTGGGTGAGGTGCTGGAGTCAAAATGAAGCCAGATGAACAATTAAAAGGAGCCAACGCAAACTCAAACAAAAATAATCGTATTTTTTTTTTAATGTAGATAGCAAGTTTTCGGTCTAGACCTTCTTCAGGCAGACTTGAATAGCCGACGACACAGATGACACAGATGCTTTCCCGGTTTTAATGGAATACAAACTGCTTGTAAATCTTCAAGATAATGTGTATATGTGGTGAAAATATCTTTAAACCCTCCTGCTCCAGATGCTGACAAAGTCTCATATTTGATGGGGATAAACTCAGCTGACCTCCTGAAGGGCCTGTGCCACCCAAGGGTCAAAGTAGGAAATGAATGGGTCACCAAAGGTCAGGGTGTCAATCAAGTGAGTGTCAGTCATTGTACTGTTGTACTCATGTATTTTCATTAAGACAGCAATATATGTTCAAATGTGAGTTCATTGTTTTATGCTTAAATCAACGTTATGTTTGACAGGTCTACTACGCTATTGGTGCACTGTCCAAGTCAGTGTATGAGAGGTTGTTCAACTGGATGGTGGTGAGAATCAACCAGTCCCTGGAAACCAGGGCCGCTCGTCAGCACTACATTGGTGTGCTGGACATTGCTGGCTTTGAGATCTTTGATGTGAGTATTTTGAAGACTGAAACTGTAATTGATACATTTTAATATTCTAAATCTACAACAAGTAGTTGTCTGTGAAAATGTAAAGCAAGACGACTTGGGTATAGAATATTATAGAAAACGTGCTCAGACACAATTGTTGTCCCTTGTTCGGGGGAGGGCAGCCGGGGCGAGGAGGGTGATATTGGTCCAAAGAAAATCACTTACCCTACATTTAATAGACATGTTATTAAACACACAGCGGCAAAAAGGAAAGCAACGCATCTATAGCATTCACCAAGTTGGACTAAGTTTGCTGCAATTATTTAGCAATCTTATACCACCACCTTAGCATGGTACAGTATGTTATTGAACCGCAGGTCTTATGCTTACCTGCCACAAAGCACTGCTTCAACTTCTTCCCTTACAGTTCAACACCTTTGAACAACTGTGCATCAACTTCACTAATGAGAAGCTGCAGCAGTTCTTCAACCACCACATGTTTGTGTTGGAACAAGAAGAGTACAAGAAAGAAGGCATCGTCTGGGTGTTCATTGACTTTGGCATGGACTTAGCTGCCTGCATTGAGCTCATTGAGAAGGTTGGTGTTTTGGAGTTCAAAGTCATAGATCACATCCGAATTTTTATAATCTAATATTCATTCATTAGTTTTTCATATACTGTGTTAACCACTTAAACCCCATATGGTTGAGCGGAGTCCCGCAGGGCTCTATACTAGTGCCTTTTCTGTTTTCTGTTATTGTGGGGAAAGCTTTCGCTGAAAACAGCAGATCGACAAGCTCACAACGCGACGCAACGCATCGCGGTGTGAGCTTGTCGATCTGCTATTTTCAGCGAAAGCTTTCCCCACTATACGGATGCTGGGGTTAAGTATAGTTAAGTATATTGCCATATCTTTCCCCACTTTTCTCCAGCCCATGGGTATCATGTCAATCCTTGAAGAGGAGTGCATGTTCCCTAAAGCCAGCGATGCAACATTCAAGGCTAAGCTGTATGACAACCACCTGGGCAAAAACCCCAACTTCCAGAAGCCCAGGATGATCAAGGGGAGACCAGAGGCCCATTTCTCCCTGGTTCACTATGCCGGCACTGTGGATTACAACATTGGTAACTGGTTGGTGAAAAATAAAGACCCTCTCAATGAGACCGTGGTCGGTCTCTTCCAGAAGTCGACGATGAAGTTACTGGGTACGCTCTTTGCTAGCTATGCTAGTGCAGAAACTGCAGCAGGTACGTGAGCTTATACTTCCAATGGTGTACATTTACTCAAGTAATATACTTAAGTACAATTTGAAGTATTTTCTTTTTACTTTACTGGAGCATTTCCAATTTTCAATACTTTTACCCACTGCATCGCAGGCAAATATTGTACTTTTTACTCCACTACAATTATATGAAAACTTTAGTTACTAGTTTCTTTGCAGATATAAATTATTATATTATAAAACATACATTAACCACTTTAGCCCTATTTCATACAGAGGCTATTTGAAGATAGCCGATCTACAAGCTCACAACGCGTCGCACCGCGATGCATTGTGAGCTTGTAGATCTGCAATTTTCAAACGTTTTTTGTACTTTTACTTTCGGTACTTTAAGTATATTTTGATGCCAATACTTTTGAACTTTTACTCAAGTAACATTTTGAACACAGGCCTTTTACTTGCAACAGAGTATTTTTATATTGTGGTATTGCTACTCTACTTAAGTAAACTATGAATAGCCTTCTTCCACCACTGATTACGTCATATACGTGATGCAGTTCAGTTCACGTTCAGGGGGTTACTGGTAACACAGATGGTCTGCCCTTTTCTTGTCGTTGATAGAGGAGGCCAAAAGTGGCGGAAAAAAGAAGAAAGGGTCTTCATTCCAGACTGTGTCTGCCTTGCACAGGGTAATACTTTATCGGTGGCAAAACATTTACATTTTACATTTGAAATCCTACAGAATATATCAATACAATATACACATTCATTCTTTGTTAAACCCACAGGAGAACCTGGGTAAGCTCATGACCAACTTGAGGTCCACCCATCCACACTTTGTGCGCTGCCTCATCCCCAATGAGTCCAAGACTCCCGGGGCCATGGAGAATCCTCTGGTCATGCACCAGCTACGCTGTAACGGTGTGCTGGAAGGCATCAGGATCTGCAGAAAGGGTTTCCCTAACAGGATTCTTTATGCTGACTTCAAACAAAGGTTAAACACCAGCTTTTAACCCAACAGTTATTTACAGCTGCTTCTCTAAATGTGCTGTGATTTCAAATGATGTGTTTACAACGTTTCATTCAGATACCGCATTCTCAATCCAAGTGCAATCCCTGAGGGACAGTTCATGGACAACAAGAAAGCTTCAGAAAAACTTCTGGCTTCCTTGAATCTGGATGAAGAGCAGTATAGGTTTGGACACACCAAGGTTGGTTTTTTAATAGTACAGAAACAATTCTTGTTTTTTCCCCACTTATTGGGTTATTTTGCGTATAATCTAGATCAGGATTTTATTTATTTATTCTGAGAGCCCCTTCAGACAACGCCACCCATGTTTTTAACATTTTTACTCATGTTTGGATAATTCCTGCGGATATGATAAATATACCTGTAGGCCCTACTGATAGTTACAATATGTCCATTATTATTATTATTTTAGTATATATTTCCCGGTTGCACCTTTCTACTCATTCTAACTCAGAGGCTGTTGTCAGCTCTAAATGCTTATAGGTCATTATAACAATCATTATATGTCCGATTTGACACATCCGGGGAACAGGTTAATCCACAATTCATAACATCTAGAAATTAACACATGTTAGCTAAATACCTGATAACTGTATGTAACTTACACCTTTTGACACCAAAACACTGATCTGACTGCAGACACACACACACACACACACACACACACACACACACACACACACACACACACACACACACACACACACACACACACACACACACACACACACACACACACACACACACACACACACACACACACACACAGCTACAGCTTGGTTGCAACAATTAGCAACACACACCTGACACTAATCAAATAATGATGTATCTAACACACAGTCCTCTTATCAATATTAGGTGTTCTTCAAAGCTGGTCTCCTGGGTCTTCTTGAAGAGATGAGAGACGACCGTCTTTCTCTCATCATCACTGGACTTCAGGCCAGATCCAGAGGATTAATTGCCAGACAGAAATTCCAGAAACTTGTAGAGCGCAGGTACAGTATCATAGATTTTGCTCAAATCAAACATCCTTTGATAGAAGAGGAATTACTGAAAAACAACTGTTTATATCAAAAGGGATGCCTTACTGGTGATCCAGTGGAATATACGTGCTTTCATGGGTGTCAAGAATTGGCCCTGGATGAAGATGTTCTTCAAGATCAAGCCTCTGCTGCAGTCGGCGGAGACGGAGAAGGAGATGGCTAACATGAAGGAGGAATTCCTTAAGCTAAAAGAGGTTTTTGCTAAAACTGATGCCAGGAAGAAGGAACTGGAAGAAAAAATGGTCTCTATTCTCCAAGAGAAGAATGACCTGCAGCTCGCAGTCCAGTCTGTAAGTCATCAAATGAACTAAATTCACATACATATATTAACTGTAATATTATTGTTTACGTTGCCATTACACTTCCTTTATAAAACATTGAAATATTTTGTTCCAAATAGGAACAAGATGCTCTCTCAGATGCTGAAGAGCGCTGTGAGGGTCTGATCAAGAGCAAGATCCAGCTTGAGGCCAAATCAAAAGAGCTGACGGAAAGACTGGAAGACGAGGAGGAGATGAACGCAGAGCTGACTGCTAAGAAGAGGAAGCTGGAGGACGAGTGCTCAGAACTCAAGAAAGACATTGATGACCTGGAGCTCACTCTGGCCAAAGTGGAAAAGGAGAAGCACGCCACGGAGAACAAGGTATTGTAAGAGACAATCAAGTCCAGTAACTCATGTTGATGAGGAATTTACCCAAGCAAGTGAATTATACCACTGTTTCCCAAACAGTGGGTCGGGACCCATTTGCGGGTCGCGGACCAATTTTTAAGGGTCATGAGTGAATAACCCTTTATTTTTGGTTTCCTACATTTTGTTAAAAAGGTTTAACAAAAAGTTAAAAACTAATTGAAAAGTTTGTTTTGTCTCCAAAAGATTTCCATAAAATAAAATAAAAGTACTGACAATAGCAGATCTACAATCTACAGTACAGTGAGCTTGTAGATCGGCTATTTTCACTAGTTTGGGTCCCGGGGAGACATCAAATGTCTCTTTTAGGTCTCAAGCTAAAATGTCTGGGAACCACTGAATTATACTAACTACTGTAGTTAATAATTTAGGTTAAAAACATGACTGAGGAGATGGCAGCGTTAGACGAACTCATTGGCAAGCTGACCAAGGAGAAGAAGGCTCTTCAAGAGGCTCATCAGCAAACGCTGGACGACCTGCAGAGTGAGGAGGACAAAGTCAACACTCTGACCAAGGCCAAGACCAAGCTGGAGCAGCAGGTTGACGATGTGAGTATATCAAGCAATATTATTGTCATAGCATTGTCATAGAGTTATTAGAATGTGGAGCAGAGTACAATCAATGGGCCTCATTCACAAAAACGTGCAAACGATCATAAACCATTCGTGTGAGCCTTTCATTCATCATTGTTCTTCTTAGCTGAAGTTGATGGACAAACTCATGTCTGTTCTGAGGCGGTCGTATACAGTATGTGGCAGAAAACATGCATGATGGCCCTTACAATTCCTTATTCTTAATGCAAAATCAATTGCAGTAGTGCCAAATATCCTTCCATGCTTTATTAGCCTAAAATGTATTCCTGTGACATTATCACTCACGTTCAGCTGATCCATCATGCGAGGGACTCGCTAGTGCCCTAATACTCTACAACCTATCAAGGCATTGCCATGCAAAGCTTGTCGAGTAACACCGTTGTACTACGTAGTGCTTTCACTTGTGATGTGCACAAATCAAAGATGTACACACCCATTCATGAAGCCGACTTTGTTATTTACTTAGGAGCAGACCCACGTTGAAATATAGTTGACAGAATAGCTTTGTGAATTAGGCCCATTGTATTCTTCCTGACATTGTTTCATTTCTTAGCTTGAAGGATCACTGGAACAAGAGAAGAAAGTCAGGATGGATCTCGAGAGAGCAAAGCGGAAGCTGGAAGGAGATTTGAAGTTGACCCAGGAGAACCTAATGGACCTGGAGAATGACAAGCAGCAACTTGAGGAGAGACTGAAGAAGTAAATCATGCAAAACCTTACAAATCTAATGCAACAATTTAAAAAATACATAGAGGCCCTAAATGTCTGTATTCTCTCACTTAAAGTCGCAGATCACACATCCTCAGAAATCCTCAGAAACATCAATCTCTGATCATTAAATGTACATGACAAGTATTCTTAAACTAGCTTTATGTTACCTTTTTTTTTGCTCTAACTTTGTCCTAATTTAGTATTCTATATTATATGAATTATGCATGAGATTGATGATCGGAACAAAGGGTTATGCAAGGGAATGCACACCAAATCAAAACAACAAGACACGTCCTCATTGATGACTCCTTGCAAACTTCCTCATTGTATATTGTTGCATTTAGTGATGCTCTGATTGGCGAGTGCATTTGTGACGTAACAGCGTCTGAATTGCGTGCGCAGCATCAGAGCCGTTTTCAAGAAGTGGAAATCTGAAAGCCAGATTTTAGTGGTAAAAACCCATAGTAATGCTATACAGTATGAAGAGTGCCAGGAGTTTCATTATTAAGCTTCGAAAACATATCCACCACACAAAAAAAACATGATTTTGGTGGAGTGCGTCTTTACTGTATAAATATAAACATTTCTTTTAATAGGAAGGACTTTGAGGTTAGCCAGCTAAACAGTAAGATTGAGGATGAACAGGCTATGAGTGCCCAACTTCAGAAGAAACTTAAGGAGTTGCAGGTAACTATGAATGCAATATAAAATGTAATTATGCATGCACAACTAAACATTTTTTTTATTCAAAGCAGTTGGTTCTCAAACTGGGGAACTCGCAACGCCGAGCTTGTAGTTCGGCTATTTTCACAATATTTATCTGTGGAACCGAGTCAAACTAAATGAAATTCCAAGTGCTTGTCAGGGTGTGGGGGTCCTCAGTTCAAATATGATTATTTTGGGGAGTCGTGGCCTGAACAGTTTGGTCTTTGGAAACCCTTGATTCAAAGCACAGATATCCACCAAGGAAAATGTTATCAGTTCTCCCTGGGCCCAGGACCTTCCATCAAGTATTGTGGAAATCCGGGAGCTTTTTTTTTTTTTTTTTTGCAAATCTATTCATAACTGCTTGAGTTGCAGCTAACTGACAGACATACTGACAGACGGGGGTGAAAACATGTTAGGCGATAACAAAGTGTTGGGCTAAATAATGTACATTGCATTGTCAGGCCCGTATTGAAGAATTAGAGGAAGAACTGGAGGCTGAGAGAGCTGCTCGAGCCAAGGTGGAGAAACAGAGATCAGACTTGTCCAGAGAGCTGGAGGAGATCAGCGAGAGGCTGGAGGAGGCCGGTGGGGCCACCGCCGCCCAGATCGAGATGAACAAGAAGAGAGAGGCTGAGTTCCAGAAGGTGCGCAGAGACCTTGAAGAGTCCACTCTGCAACACGAGGCCACCACTTCTACTCTGAGAAAGAAGAACGCAGACAGTGTGGCTGACCTGGGAGAGCAGATTGACAACCTTCAGAGAGTCAAGCAGAAGTTGGAGAAAGAGAAGAGCGAGCTCAGACTGGAGCTTGATGATGTGGTCTCCAACATGGAGCAAGTTGTTAAGACCAAGGTGAGTTAAAAGTCTCCAACATGGAGCAAATCGCTAAGACCAAAGGAGTCAAAAGTCCTAATTGTGTAAATGTAGAATCAGGTCAGAATGATCGTGTTGATTGATAATAAATTGATGTATTGATTCTTTTAGACAAACTTGGAAAAAATGTGCCGCACTTTGGAGGACCAGATGACTGAATACAGAACAAAATCTGAGGAAGGTCAACGCTCCATTAATGACTTCACCATGCAGAAAGCAAAGCTTCAAACTGAGAATGGTATGACACTGTTAAAATGGGTCATGACAAAACAACTGTAGCAACAATGTGTGGAAATATATTCACATCCAGCTCATTCTAGTGTTTGAGTTTGATTCCAGCTAACTGACATTTGAGCTACATTCATTATTTTGTAAGTGAAAGAAGATGATTGAAAAAAAACGTGTTTGGCTACAGGTGAGCTGATCAGGCAGATGGAGGAGAAGGACTCTCTTGTCTCCCAGTTGACCAGAGGGAAGCAGTCATACACTCAGCAGGTTGAGGACCTCAAGAGACAACTGGAGGAGGAAATCAAGGTAGAATACGCTTCAATAAAATGGCATTTAGGTAGAAATGGACCATACACCAATTAATTAATAAAAATGTACCATTCATTAATAAAAGGATTGTGATAAAAGTTTATAAGGAAACAGGTTTTTGTGGATTCTGCAACTAACTAAATTACCCCCGCCCCCTTCCTTCACAAAAGGCCAAGAATGCACTTGCCCATGCAGTGCAGTCTGCTCGCCATGACTCTGACCTGCTGAGGGAGCAGTATGAGGAGGAGCAGGAGGCCAAGGCGGAGCTGCAACGGGGCATGTCCAAGGCTAACTCTGAAGTGGCTCAGTGGAGAACCAAGTATGAGACTGATGCCGTCCAGAGGACCGAGGAGCTGGAAGAGGCAAAGTAAGGAAATCACCTCCTAGATGAAGGTCACTGTTATGAGATGTAGGGAGACACCTGATACACATGGATTATGTTTGTTTGGCCCTGTACAATAGGAAGAAGTTAGCCCAGCGTCTGCAGGATGCAGAGGAATCTGTGGAGGCTGTTAATGCTAAATGCTCCTCCCTGGAGAAGACCAAACACAGGCTCCAGAATGAGATTGAAGATCTCATGGCGGATGTGGAGAGATCTAATTCTGCCGCTGCAGCTCTGGACAAGAAGCAAAGAAACTTTGACAAGGTAATACAACTTGAGAAAGATAAATAGTTGCCTCTTAATATGTTGCATTTTCTGATCCAATGTGACACATTATTAAACCAGGTCCTGGCTGAGTGGAAGCAGAAGTTTGAAGAATCTCAGACTGAGCTGGAGAGCACCCAGAAAGAGGCCAGGTCTCTCAGCACTGAGCTCTTCAAACTGAAGAACTCTTATGAAGAGTCTCTGGATCATCTGGAGACCATGAAGCGAGAAAACAAGAACCTTCAAGGTAATGTTTCATTCATCTTCATTATCTAATGGGTGTAGAGCAGGGGTGTTAAACCCATTTGCGAAATGCAACTTCATGCGGGTCACATGTTAACGAGCAAATGCATGCGCACAAATCAATGAGCAGATGTGCGTGCGAACTGACCAGCACGTAACTCCTACCGTTTTCCCACCGTTTAACCACTTCAAATTGGACATTATAGCAGAAATAAATGTAGAATAGCCTACTATCTCTGTCCCTGCTATCTGGCAATTTGTTTTTGGAAAATTGTGTTTCTTATTCTTCATACAAATAAAAACCACATGGCTGCCGGTTTGACAACCCCTGAGGATACCTTTTCATGGCTGGGACCAATTTTAAATAATGATATGCTTTTAAAATAGAGGAAATTTCTGACCTGACTGAGCAAGTTGGTGAGGGAGGAAAGAGCATCCATGAGTTGGAGAAGGCACGTAAATTACTGGAGCAAGAAAAGGCTGAGATACAGTCTGCCCTCGAAGAAGCTGAGGTGAGATTGGAATAAGCAATAAAGATATGAAATCGTATCGGCTCAATGTCAGACGAATTTCTCATGATATGTGGTGTTCCAACAGGGATCCCTCGAGCATGAGGAAGGCAAGATCCTCAGAGCTCAACTAGAGTTCAACCAGGTCAAGGCTGACATCGAGCGCAAACTTGCTGAGAAGGATGAGGAGATGGAAATGGCTAAGAGGAACCAGCAGAGAGTGGTGGACACCTTGCAAACCTCCTTGGAGTCTGAGACTCGCAGCAGGAATGAGGCTCTGAGACTGAAGAAGAAGATGGAGGGAGATCTCAATGAGATGGAGGTCCAGCTGAGCCAGGCCAACAGGCAGGCAGCAGAAGCTCAGAAACAGCTCAAGGGACTCCATACCCATATGAAGGTATAGTAATAGTGAAAACAGAAAACATGTTGACTATAAATCTGTCAATATCTTTCATCATCCAAGTTAAGGTCAGACAAGCTGAGACATAAAGATGACATTTCCTTAATGCTTAATATTTTAACAGGACTCTCAGATGCAGTTGGATGATGCTCTTCGTGCCAATGATGATCTGAAGGAGAACATTGCCATAGTGGAGAGACGCAGCAATCTGGTGCAGGCTGAACTGGAGGAGCTGAGGTCTATGGTGGAGCAGACCGAGAGAGGTCGTAAACTGGCTGAGCAGGAACTGCTGGATGTCAGTGAGAGAGTTCAACTGCTGCACTCCCAGGTAAGTCATCATTGAAATGGATTAAACCCAAATCAGTCAACATTAAAGGTAGGGTAAGGGATATTTGTTGGTTAAAACAAATATCACTTCTACGCACCAAATATTTAGGATTTAGAAACGGTTAGTGAGTGTGTTTATACACATTTTATAAACACTTACTCAAACTTGTGATTTATTAACGTAGTTACTAGTCGTTAGACAATTATTTTGTGTGAGCCCATCTAAAGTCAGGAATGTCTATGCTTAATAAAGCATAGACAAAATGAGATATAAAATGTCAATACAATCATTAAGCACATTAAAGATTAGGTTATTAATCAGGAACAAAACCTTTAAAACTGTGTTTACTAATGCTTTGTAATGTATGAATAATGTTATACGAATGATGAATTCATGATTAATTAAGTATTTACTAATGCTTAATTAATGATAAATAGTTTATGGTTGAAATGTTTATAACTGTATTTACTAATGCTTAGTAATGTATGAACTACACATTTACAAATGGTGAATTCATGATGAATTAAGTATTTACTAATGTTTAACTCATGCTTAACTAATGCTTAATAGTGTATAGCTATTATAAAGTGCTACCAACATGTATTGTTAAAAGGTTGAAGCTCTATATTCTGATAGGAATCATTGCTGTAGTGTTTGTTCAGAAACAGCTTCTCTCCAGCTCTTAAATTAACAGAAATAACATTATCAGGTGGGTTGTCAATTGCATTAACTCAGGAGAGAGTCCTCATTTATCAGCTTCAGACTTATAGTGTCCCAGATCCAATTTTTGTTTTCTCACTTCTTTGTGTTATCACTTCCCTTTCCCTTATTTTATGTTTATTAAAGAGCTGGAGAGATGGGGAGGCCCCTGTTACTAAACAAACACTATATAGCTATTTAATACTTATATTGACAAAATGAATCACTTGAACTGCATGAATTGATTCAAAACGTTGCCATGTCATATCTAAAAAAAATACTAATCACAACGTTTTTTTGTTATGTTTTCAGAACACCAGTCTGTTGAACCAAAAGAAGAAACTTGAGGTAGACACATCCCAGCTTCAGAATGAACTGGACGAGGCTCTGCAGGAGTGTAGAAATGCTGAGGAAAAGGCCAAGAAGGCCATCACTGATGCCGCCATGATGGCCGAGGAGCTGAAGAAAGAGCAGGACACCAGTGCTCACCTGGAACGCATGAAGAAAAACATGGAACAGACCATCAAGGACCTGCAGCACCGCCTGGATGAAGCTGAGAACATAGCCATGAAAGGTGGCAAGAAGCATGTCCAGAAACTGGAGTCCAGGGTGAGCGACTAAACTTTCTGTACTATAAGCCTTAACCCATTAAGACCGGGAACGCATCTGTGTGTCATTGTTAGATTACTTTGGCTATTAAAAAATAGCAGACCTACAAGCTCATAGCGCGGCACGAGTGCTGCGCTACAAGCTGGTAGATCTGCTATTTTTTGAAAAATTAATCGTGAAAATGTGTCAAATCTTTGAATATATATATTTTTTAAAGTGAAAATTTGTAACTCAAATCTTTGCTTCTGGGGTCCCTGGAACAAAACACTTTGAGATGGGGGTCTGCGGCCAAATACATATAATTTTGGGGGTCCTTGAGAACCAATGACATAGAAACATATGTTTTATAAGAAAAATCAAACACATCCGTCTTGATCACATGACTATAGAGATCATGTGTACCGATTTGCGTGAAATTTTGATAAAATCGTTAGGAGTAATATAAGTAATATATAATATAAGGTGGCAAGAAGCATGTCCAGAAACTGGAGTCCAGGGTGAGCGACTAAACTTTCTGTACTATAAGCCTTAACCCATTAAGACCGGGAACGCATCTGTGTGTCATTGTTAGATTACTTTGGCTATTAAAAAATAGCAGACCTACAAGCTCATATCGCGGCACGAGTGCTGCGCTACAAGCTGGTAGATCTGCTATTTTTTGAAAAATTAATCGTGAAAATGTGTCAAATCTTTGAATATATATATTTTTTAAAGTGAAAATTTGTAACTCAAATCTTTGCTTCTGGGGTCCCTGGAACAAAACACTTTGAGATGGGGGTCTGCGGCCAAATACATATAATTTTGGGGGTCCTTGAGAACCAATGACATAGAAACATATGTTTTATAAGAAAAATCAAACACATCCGTCTTGATCACATGACTATAGAGATCATGTGGACCGATTTGCGTGAAATTTTGATAAAATCGTTAGGAGTAATATAAAAAAATGCGCTATAAAAGGCAGATGTGAAAAATGCAGGGCAAAGGGTTTTCCTTGACCTCTAGACAAACAAATGTTTGCTTTAAAAATAAATATATATTCAAAGATTTGCACAAATTGTCAAGATTTTTCAAAAAAATTGTAGATCTGCTATTTTTGAATAGCCAAAGACAACTAAAAATGACACACAGACGTGTTCCCGGTCAAGGTGGTGATCACACTGGTAAGCAGTAGATGAAATGGCTAGTGGAGTGATCTCCACTTCAGTGCAACCTGGCAACATTTTAGGCATTGTGTTCAATCACAATTGTCAGAACCTATAATAAATGAAGCAAGAACAATGGAGGCCAAGATATTGGAGAAGATGATTATTTATAAAGGTGACGATCACACTGGTAAGCTGTAGATGAAGTGGAGGGATTTAGGCATCCTGATCAATCACAATTGTCAGAACCTATAATAATATAATAGAGAAGTTGATTATTGACGTGTACAACAAACATGACACTGCTTTTTACACTATCCAACTGCAGCATGGTACGCTTTGCCATTTAGGCTTCATTCTTGCAGTATGATCTCTGCCTTAATATTTCACTCGCTCTCTGTTTTTCCTAAATTCACATTATATACTCAGGCATATGCTTTCCTTTTAAAGGTAAGGGAGCTGGAAGTGGAAGTGGAATCAGAGCAAAAAAAAGCTAATGATTCGGTAAAAGGAGTTCGCAAATATGAAAGACGCATCAAGGAGCTCACCTATCAGGTATAATCCTTAGATATTGATCACAAGCTTTGGTTTAATATGTAACTGAATTAAATCTCAATGAAAATGTTGAATTCATTTCTTAATGCAGACAGAGGAGGATCGTAAAAACCTGAGCCGCCTCCAGGACCTGGTGGATAAATTGCAGCTTAAAGTCAAGTCCTACAAGAGAACTGCAGAAGAGGCTGTGAGTATTTCAGCGATTCAACCACTATAGGAATATTAAGAAGTATCATCATGCACAATAGTACACACACATCTAGCCTTTTGGCAGTTTATTTTGACTAAGATGTTGTCAATGACAAAAAAGAAAAGAAAGAAACATAGTGATTTATTTTCAGTGAAGTGTTGTGTGGAGTCTCTAAACTATTTTCATATCAGCTATTGAGTCATTGACACTGTGCAGTAACTGGTAACTTAACTAAAAACCTGTGAAGGCAAGCCCAACTGGACAGTACAGTTGGGCTTGCCTTCACAGGTTAAGTGGACTCCAAACGTAAATTCCTTACCTTGAATAATCCACCACCTATTATTTTAGGAGGAACAAGCAAACAGCAGTCAGGGCAAGTTCCGTAAGCTGCAACATGAACTGGATGAGGCAGAGGAAAGGGCTGACATTGCCGAGTCTCAGGTCAACAAGATGAGAACCAAGAGTCGTGATACGGGCAAGGTAAGCATCTAGTGACAAATATCACTATTTAACAATTTTCAAAGCAGATGTGAAAGTGAAACCTCTATTTTAATATATTTATAATATGTCTTTTTTTCTCTTACAGAAAGGTAAAGATGAGGAGTGAAGCTCCCTGACAGACCGTTCTAATGAAATTATTTTTCTCTATGCAACATAGCAGAAAAAATTATAAAGCAATCTTATGAACTGAATACATAGGACCACAATGGAAACAAGTCCCACGGACTTTGTTGTTATCCTTTTAGCCTTAAATGTCTTACTGTACCACATGCTGTTTACATTTCTGACTAATAAAGTATTCAAGTAATCAATGAAAATCTAAAAGCATTGTTTGTTTCAAGTGTGTCCTGTGCCTACCTTTTCTACATTGTAGAGTAGAAGATGTTTTTAAGTTTTTTAATATATATAATACATATAACTTGTTACTTGCCATACAGTACACTATTGTTCCCAAAAAGCTCCAAGGTCAAGGTTAATGCTAAAAAATGTGATGTATTACCTTTTGTTGTCCTTGCTTACTGTAAATCGCTCTGGATTAATTGTCTGCTAAATGCCTAAATTGTAAATTGTTAACCCCCCCAGTAGTAGTTCTTTGCCTTTACAAATGCCTCTATGAAGAAGACACAACAAATACATAGAATCGAAACAAATAGTCTAACTAAATGCAAAATGCAAAATATGTACTATGATAATGTGACAGTCCAAACAACACATCAGCACACAGCTGAGCACTTTATTATGACTTTATTTCATGCATAATATTAATCCTGACACATTTTGGACAGATGGACGATAATGTTCTACCAGTAAGCTGCAGATAATAACGTGAAAATCAATTGAAAAAAAATCAACATAGTGAGTGTGCGTTCGATAAAGGGGCTGTAGCAACTCATAAATGTAATAGCAGCTTAACATTAATTACTAAGCAACACGGCATGGTGAATGTAGGCATTCAAATCCACAAACTAACTAAACAGTTTCCATACAGAAAATGAGAATCTTCAGAGAAACTAAATGGCATTGCTGTCAGGCAGAAACCTCATATTTCAACATTTCATTTTTTTCCCCCCCATAATTTGATGTCCTACTTTGTCATACTGCAGTGTCTCACAAAAGTAGCAAAAATAGCTGAGCTTGTAGATGGGCCGTTGTTTGCCATTTTTCAAATTTGTTCAAGTGAAAAAAATGTATGATCATGTATAGGGGTGCACCAAAAATCTGTTCGCCAAAAATATTTTTCCCATCAAAAGGGCAAACAGCAAAATCCAATAGGTAACACCGTTGTAAATTTGTGAAGTATACAGCAGCTGCTTCTCTCTATAATGCACTGTTGTATGGAGAGGTATAAATTAGCTGCTTTTCTGTTGGTAATGCACCGTTGTATTCTCTCTCAAATTGAGGCCAGGTGCTATTCCTTCCTAACACCCCCCCCCTCACAGACACACCACACTGACACAGTAGGAATGAAACTAACCTTTGTAACCAAGTCTGTCTATATATATATATATATATATATATATATATATATATATATATAGAGTTCAGTAATTTAAAAAATATATTTATTTATTGTGTAGAATTATCAACTATTGTGTAGTAATGACATACAATGTCTCAAAACATTAGCATGCTATGCAATTGAATTGAAGAAAAAAAACTGAAGAAATATTAATTTAAGAAATTAAAACAAATTAAATTAGATTCAATAGTTGGTCAATTCACGATGACAACAGCACAGCTTGGTTACAAAGGTTAGTTTCATTCCTACTGTGTCAGTGTGGTGTGTCTGTGAGGGGGGGGGTGTTAGGAAGGAATAGCACCTGGCCTCAATTTGAGAGAGAATACAACGGTGCATTACCAACAGAAAAGCAGCTGATTTATACCTCTCCATACAACAGTGCATTACAGAGAGAAGCAGCTGCTGTATACTTCACAAATTTACAACGGTGTTACCTATTGGATTTTGCTGTTTGCCCTTTTGATGGGAAAAATATTTTTGGCGGACAGATTTTTGGTGCACCCCTATACATGATCATACATTTTGCCTCTGTGTGTGTGTGTGTGTGTGTGTGTGTGTGTGTGTGTGTGTGTGTGTGTGTGAGAGACATTATGTCAAATAAGATGGTTTACATGGAGAACAAAAGACAAAAACATTTGTTACTGTTCAACAATCAGCTTCTTCTCTATGAATCCTCAGTTCAGATGTGTATTTTGACTACCACTAACTTGCCACTAACTGCAACTAAAGGTTTGTTTCTGTAAAGGGAATCAGACCCTGGGCGAGTTAGACCCAGACTCCCTCACCAGAACCCCTTCGAGGCGTGCTAATTCCTCTCCGGTTACTGGAATTTTAACCTTACTCCTACTTATCGCTTTATCTAGAATGGATAAACTCTTGTCTCTTGAGTTCAACCTAGAGGATCTATTCTCGGTAGATTACAAGTGGCTTCCGACAACGACTAGACTCAGACTTGGAATAGACATTGCTCTGAACTCAGGCACAAATCTAAAATAAGATTTAATAACACTCAGTGATCGGAGACCAACACTATTTCCTTGGCGTCTTTGACCAGCAGTTACGGGGCACAACTACTGTTGTATCTGCGTGTGCTCCAACATCAACTGTAACAGACCTAATTTCACTCCTGGCTCTGCGTTATTACACGGCAGCTAGTGTCTAGTGATCTCTCGTGAGTAGCGCTCTGTATCCTGCTTTTATAGGAAATAAATGAGAGCCACTCGTTGAGAAATGAACCTAGCACCAACCACCTTACTTGGTAATAAATAGCAGATAGCTGAGAATGAAACTTTAGACCGTTGACAGGGCCTGTCCCAACCCGTGTCAGTTAGAGAGAAACTCTCAAACACGGGTTAGCTCCTACGCTAATGTAGTAATATGTGTTACCAATCTTACCACGAGAATACAGGAAAAGGACAAAATACCCGGATATCTTTCTTGGCTAATGAGGCAGTGGGGAGGCAGTCGTCACACGAAAATGAAGTTCAATAAAAAGATTTATTAAGGAAGTGAGTTACAAATATAGAGAGTAAAGTATTGAGAAGAGGAAAAGGCCACCGAAGTGGCTAGCAGCTAAATATGAGCAAAACAGAAGTCTCTAGATGCAAAGTCCAGGAAGCATCTGCCCATCCCTGGGCGACCGGAGGTTAAGTACATCAACCCCTGTGGCAGAACACTGTCATTACATGGCATCATCTCACCCCTCCCTTCCAGTCCAACTTCCAACTCTCGAAGCACGTGGTTACTTCCTGTCACGTCTCACCTCCGCCAAGCAGACAGTGCGTGACCTTGGCTGTCTGGCCTGTTATCAGCTTACACAGGCAGCTGGTGAGAAAGTGTGTGGGAAGCGATCTAAGCAAAAACATAGCAGAGCTATAATGCTATAAGCTAAACATCAGTTTTGCATGTTTCAATGGTCTCTAATAGTATGGACCATGTTGGCTTCTTGGATCGGGGCGGTATTGGCTGGGGGGTGCCCCGTAGAATCCTGTTGTAGGATCGGGGCCGGGGTAGGGTCCTTGTTGGGGTCCCCTTGGCGGATACGGGTGGGGGTACGGCGGTGGTCCCCCCCCTGTTGTATGGACAGCGTTGTAAGGTGGATTCCAATTGTTCCATCTCTCGCTGCCTTCGGGCCAGGCAGCGGCAGCAGCAGGTGCCCTGGCAGCACGGTTGTGTTTCAGCTTCTCTCTTTTCTTCTTGGAGGCCGACATGGCAGGTGTCTGTGGCTGGGGCCTCGCAGGAGCTGGTGGTCTAGGGGTCACATTGGTGGCTTGGGCCTCGCTCTCAACAGTTTCCCCTTTATGAGTCCTCAGGTGTTTTTGCAGGTGATGTTTTCGACCAAATTGTTCTGCACAAAATGTACAAGTAAAGGGCTTTTCTCCTGTATGAATCCTCATGTGTGTTTTTAGATGACTCTTGTGACCAAATGTTTTGCCACAAACTAAACAGGGAAAGGGCTTTTCCCCTTTATGACTAATCCTTATATGTGTTTTTAGATGACACATCTGACTGAAGTCTTTGCAACAAACTGAACACTTAAAGGGCTTTTCCCCTGTATGAGTCCTCATGTGTATTTTTAAAACACTCTTTCGATTAAAGCCACTGTCACAAACTTCACAAGTAAAGGGCTTTTCCCCTGTATGAGTGCTCATATGTCTTTTTAGGTGACTAGCGTGACCAAAGCCTTTGCCACAGTTTGCACAAGTAAAGGGTTTTTCCCTTGTATGAGTCCGCATGTGTAATTGCAGACTAACCAACTGCCTAAAGCCTTTGCAACAAACTGTACACAGGAAGGGCTTTTCTCCTGTATGAATCCTCATGTGTGTGTTTAGATTACCCATGTGACTAAAGACTTTGCCACAAACTTCACAAGTACAAGGCTTTCTCCCAGTATGTAGTCTTGACATATTCTTTCCTTTGTCACTCCTCATGGAGTCGGTTTGTTTTGATGATTTCAGGTCCTGAGACAGCTTGTTGCTCAAAGACAGTCTTCGTCCTTTCACATTTTGTGTCTTGTGTGATTTCAGTGTGTTTAAAGCCGACTGATCTCCCCTAGCCTCCTCCCACTCATCATCACTGTCTTCAGTGTCAGATTCAGAACAGTGTGAAGAGAAGAGCTGGTCATCACTAGTTAGTTGTGATGTTCCACAGTCCTCTACACCAGCTTGTGTTTTCATGTGTTCAGTTGAGGTGCTGGCTACAGGCTCTGTCTCTCTGCTTTCATCACCATCTTCATCTTCACTTTCCACTGTTAGCAATCCCAACGTTGACCCATCATCCTCCTCTGGTCTTTGAAGTACCTCCTCGTGTTCCTCTTTATTCTGTGGAGGCTCTGGTTCCTCCTGGACCAGACTGGCGTTTCTGTCATGGTGTTCAGGGGAAACCTCTTTACACACAGGGAGGTTCTGGAAGTCTAAGCAAAAAAATGTATGAGAGAAAAACATTAGATGTTACAACTTTGAAGTATTCCATGCAGTGTTTTTTTGTATAGTGCATAGTGTTTTTTGGTTGTTGAAAAGTTAAAGCTTGACCATTGTATGATACGGGCCTATAATTGTTTATTAGTGATTCAGAAAAAAGACTGATGGATCTAGATCAGGGGTTCTCAAACTTTTTTATACCACAACCCCATAGTATGAGGGAACCTTTTCAGAATTACATTTTTCCATTAGACCCCCCCCCCTAGAACTAAAACACTACGATATCAATAAACCCTATGGAAGTGGTTCTGTACACACATTTGTAAACTGAGGCATTTAGCCAAAAGATGTCGCTAGAACCAACTTTCTTGATCCAGCTCTCGATTTTATCTTTGGCCACCGACTGTGGCGTTTTTCTCCACCGCGGCAGCAGTTGGTAGCTGTTCTCGGGGCCTGTGAAAATGACCCCCCCCCCCCCCCCCCGCTCGGTAATGTTACATCGCGATCTGTAAATTGAGTGGTTTGTTTATTCAAATGCCAACTCGGGGGGCTTATTTTGTTTGCTGGTTACAAGTTACAACAGATGAAGTATACACAGCTTAACTCCGTGAGGGTACAGATGGAGCCAAATGGACAAATCAGTTTACAGTGTGTGTGTGTGTGTGTGTGTGTGTGTGTGTGTGTGTGTGTGTGTGTGTGTGTGTGTGTGTGTGTGTGTGTGTGTGTGTGTGTGTGTGTGTGTGTGTGTGTGTGTGTGTGTGTGTGTGTGTGTGTGTGTGTTGTCTTGTGTTGCTGCTTGTTGTCAGTCTTGGAAGCAGAGCTGTGTGTGTATGAGGAATCAACTGGCTGTCCCCTTCACCTTGGTCACGATGACCTCACTTTATTTTTATTTTTTTACCGTTTCTTAATAAAAAACAATATTGCAACTTTTTTGGTTGCCAAAGTGTGACCCCAACGGCATCTTCCCCACTTTGGGTCGCGACCCATAGTTTGAGAACCGCTGATCTTCATTATTCTAGAGCAGCGTCAAAGTTCACCCTCCCCTGGGCGGTGTGTGGTCATCACAACATGACTCACTTTAAAAAAAGGATAAATGACTTTTTTTTAAGTCCATACTGCTATTCATAGGGCTGCACATGTGTCATGTGTTTCGCTAGCCAATCACAGTCCTGAATTTGCAAAGTCAGCCAATCACATTACAGTAAGTGGTGATGACACTAGCTGTAATGTGATTGGCTGACTTTGCAAAAGTATCGATTTGCATTAACAATGGCAGGGTTAGGGGGTATACAAATCTTTTGGTCGGTGTCCAAAACTCACTTATAGGGGGCGGCTACACCACCCCAAAAATCAATAGAATAAAGTAAAACAATACATACCTATCCTGTACAACTTTACAACAGGTTGCAGTCTTGCATCAAGCAGTCCACGTCCCTGGTCCATCTCTCGCTGTTCCTCTGAGAACGTTGAATATCTTCTGGAGGCCATCTCTCTGGATACTATAGACCTCTCCCTGTGGTGGTCTGTAGAAAACACCAGTAGTAAAAACAAAAACAAACAAAAACTTTTAGCTATCATTCAACCTTACATACTGTATGTAATCAAATCAAACTACTTCGGACGATTAATTGTCGCACAAATAATTGCGATTAACGATTTAATTGTGTTTTTGGCATTGAACATTGGAACTGATGAATACAACTTAACATTTTTGTTTGTTTTTTAGGATTAATAATCACAAATTGCAAAGGGCATATATGACACATAACTTCAATATACAAAGACATTATTAATAATTTTATACATGTAAAAATAGCAGAAGTAGCTGATCTACAAGCTTACAACGCATCATGATGTGATGCGTTGTAAGCTTGTAGATCTGCTATTTCTGCTTTTTTTATATATATTTGAAAATGTGTGAACATTTTTCAACATGGAACGATTATGAAGATTAGGCAAAAATAATTGCGATTAGACGATTATGTAATAATTGTGACAGGCCTACCGGTGTCAAATATTTAATTCAGACCTGCCAACCTTGGGAAAATTATTTTTGAGTAACACACTCATGCACTTTTGTGGTGCTAGTGAATTTGGTTATCATTCATTGTTTCGTTATACAACACAACAAGAACATGTCAACTTTCAGTTCAACAACGGCCACAACATCCTTGGTTTATTTAGCCATTGTTTCGTCTACTTCTCATTGCTCGCTATACATCTGCCTCTTTCAACAATATTTCCACCCCCTGGGAACCACACCGGAAAGGAACACCGTTCACCGTTAGCAACAGTTAGCCGAAATGGCTAATATCTACTTAAACATTTGCTACTTACTATGTCTTCGTAGCCACCATGCTCATGTCCATATTTCCACCTTATTGCCTCCCCAGTCACGTTAATATGTCATGTACTTTTCGTGTTGTTTTGTTTCGCGAGAGAAACAAGCAATCAGGTCGATGAAAATCGGCTCCGGTCTTGCTAATCCTACGTCGCTTATAATAAGCGGCCATGTCCGTCACGTCACTGCTAACATACCAAGGATGAGTCACTGAAGTCACTGAAGTCACTGTCTAGCGAAAATTAGTGCCCCTTGAAGCACCTCAGTACCATTACAGTTGAATTGAAGTGTGCCTCATTTACTTCCATTTGTACATTCTCAAAGTTACAGACCTGTAAGGTCCATTTGGTTCCATTAGTACGCTACACTCTCACAGTAACAGACCTGTAAGGGTCCATTTGGAACTCCTCCAAGGAACCCTGAGGGTCCCTGGACCACACCTTTGAGAACCACTGCTTTACATAAATGCATATCTAATATCGAGCATAATTGAGTACATTTAAGAGTAAATGACAGATATATTTTGTTACAGAGAGATTATTTTGAAGTACGGGCTTTCCGTGCGGATGTCCAGTGACAATTGGGGGGTAAAGCCCAAGACTACCAGAGATACGAAAGTAAAAATCAGACTCAGAAAATACATAGATAGTCTTGACCCAAGGCTAGTGAAAGCAGTGAAGCTGCCCACAAGCTACTGGGAAATGTTGTTTAACTTAACTTTAGTAGCTTAGCTATGGTGAAGCTGTTTGGAAATGTAGTTTAGCTAGCGGCTTAGTTACGGGCGACCTATACTAGGCTTTTTAAAGCGCACGGATGCGTGGAATTTACTGCACGCGTACAACGCATTTGGAAAGATCCAATTGATATTAATGATACCGACTACACCAGGCGCACGGATACACAAGCCCCGCATACGCAAGCTCTAAAATAGGACTGGACTATAAGTCGGCCGTTACTTGTATCTAAGTCTGGTGTTGAACGCATGTAGACATGTTTACAAACCTACAACAGACATAACTACAGTGTGTAGTTTGGTGTTGTGTATAGATAACAGACATAAATATATAAAATGGCAACTAAAGTAATCAAAAAAGTCAACCAAAGAACAAGATTTTTGTACAGGATCTCCTCACTGGTCAGTAGAAATACATTGCAGACTCTAACAGGAGCACTCATCCAATGTCACTTCGACTATGCATGCACCTCATGGTACCACCACAAAGGCCTTCAAAACATGGCTACAGACATCCCAAAACAAACTGGTCAAGCTAGCTTGGCCTCACACCTACAACTCATCTAATCTAACCCCTGCTCATTTTGCTAGGGTGGGATAAGGATAATTCCTTTTAACAGGTCGTTCATGAAAGTCCTTGTGGTCTTGTTTCCAATGAGAACCTGTGAGCAATTAGGGGTTAAGAGTCTTGCTCAGGGACAAATTTCATTTCATCGACACATATGCTGACCTGGCCTGGAATCAAACCTGGGCCAACCAGGGCCTCTGGCTCCCTAGGCGGGCTCACTAACCATTCAGCTATGGCCGCCCCTACTATGGCCGCCCCGGTACCCTATCCGGATGGATCAGGGTAGAGGACAGAGTACAGCAACTTGCAATAGGCCTGGTCTGCAAGATACACTACACCACACAGACACCCATGTACCTCTGTCAAACTATTTCAAAAACGTCAAAGACGTCCACAAACACAATATTAGAGGGAGTTCCTCAACTCACGTTCAACCCAGATTTGGCTCAAACAAGGGGTTAAAATAATTCTACTGCTATGCCACCAAAATGTGTGAATCCTTACTCTCCTTCAAACCCACTCTAAAAGAGCACTTAGAGGTGGCTGCAATTCGGAACTGGCCCCTGTAAAAAGTCCAAGCCTATCACCAGAAATGCCCTAGTGTTCTGTATGTAACAGACATACCTGCAGTGTGTAGTTTGGTGTTGTGTATGTAACAGACATACCTGCAGTGTGTAGTTTGGTGTTGTGTATGTAACAGACATACCTGCAGTGTGTAGTTTGGTGTTGTGTAGTGTCTCTATTTCTCTCTGGAAGAGGTTGCACATGAACTCTGCAGCCGCACTGAGGCGCTCCAACACAAACACTCTGACATTAAGCTTCACGAAACAAACATCACTTGTGTGTTTCTCCAAAACACACAATATCTCCTCTCCCACCGACGTCATGTGTGCATTTATCTTCATCCGCACAGACTCCATTTGACGCATTTTAACTCCTGTTCGGGACATTTTTTTTCACGCGCTCTTTGTTCAACAATTAGAGTTAAAAATAACACCACCATGAAAAAATGCACGCATCTACTTCCGGGTTAACGTCTTTCACGCATGCGCATTTGCGGACCTGACGAATCTGCGAGGGCAAAAGACACCGTTGTCTAAATGTATTTCGCCCCCAAGTGGAGTAAGTGTGTAACAGTTACTGTATGCAGAGAGACAGACAGACAGACAGACAGACAGACAGACAGACAGACAGACAGACAGACAGACAGACAGACAGACAGACAGACAGAACATGAGGTTCATGTACATCATCATGTAGCATTTGATGGTGTTCAGTTATGGTTAATGTCTCAGATTCAGAGCTCCGCAGGCAGCGATAATACGGGGCCAGTGAATAGAGAGAGAGAGAGAGACATGGAAACGGAATAGATTGAAGAGAGAGAGAGTGACATGGAAACAATAGATTGATGAGAGAGAGAGATGGAAACATAATGGTTTGATTGGACATCTCAACCTACTGCCATTAACAGGATTCGAACTCTCAACCTTCAGACTAATAGGCTGCAACACTACCTATAGTGCTATAGCTTTGTCCAGGCTGATATTGTCTGTTGAAGATCATAAACTCTTGCCTTCTTTCATGGACCAAGCCCCTGTTTCACTAACACTAAGATCACTCGTTCACAAGCCATTTACCAATGAAGAAATTGTACATCTCCTCAGAACCAAAACTAATGAAAGTAGCCGATCTACAAGCTCACAAACCATGAAAAGTTGTGAGATTGTAGATCAGCTATTTTCAGAATGAAGTATGTCATACGTAAAAAACGTACTCTCAAATAAGCATTTCAGGTTATCTTTACCATTTGCACATGTATTCATTGATAAAGTCATGTTGTTTGCAATTCAACTTAAATTAAGTCTACATCAAGTGAGGCTTAAACTGGCGACCTTGAGATTGTGAGGCATTCATTTAAGGGAGACGCCATTGGCCCAACAGACAAGTAACTGTGAAAAAGGAGATCACACAGATGATACAGTTTCACGCAAATAGCTGAAAAATCCTGGGTTTAAGTGTTTTTCAAACTGCTCAAAATTGCGGACAATCTAAGGGCGAAGCTTAATGGTCAAATCGATACGTGTGTTCCTCATGAGTCAAGGCACATGTGTAAGCAAGTTTCACGACTTTCGGCCAAACGAGGCATGACTTATGCCTGTTTAAAGTCTGCATTTTCAAAAAATTGCTATAGCGCCCCCTTTTGGCCAATTGGAGTAAGATTGGTTTCAGTGATATTTGGAATGACCCTGTACATTTCTGCAAAGTTTCAAAGAAATGTGAGTCTGCATGTATGTTTTAGGCACAGATGAATAATTTTCATAAAACTCTAATAGTTAAAATCTATCTCCTCTGGGATTTTTGAGCAATCTGCACGAAACGTTTACCACTTGAACTTTGGACCACTGCCTACAAAAAATTCCAACGGATTTTCCATAAGTGAAAAAATGCAGAAGTTAGGAGCCAATGACTGTTTTTCATATAATTCAAAATGGTGGGAGATCTAAAGGTCAGAGGTCAAAAGTCAGACCACGAAAGTTGTCGGGCATGAAGAGACGCATGTGTGTATCGAAGTTTCATGGTTGTAGGTCAAACAGGGCATGAGTTGTACCTGTTCAAAGTTGGCACTTTCAATTGAGTGCTATAGCGCCACCCTTTGACGAATGAGTGTGAGAATTATTTCTTGGTAGTTTTTCATGAGCATCTACCATATGGCCGAGTTTCGTAAAAAGCGTATGCACGGTTAAGCCAGAACTGGCAAAAACAAGTATTTTTCAAACTGCTCAAAATTGCGGAAAATCTAAGGGCGGAGCTTAATGGTCAAATCGATACGTGTGTTCCTCATGAGTCAAGGCACATGTGTAAGCAAGTTTCACGACTTTCGGCGAAACGAGGCATGACTTATGCCTGTTTAAAGTCTGCCTTTTCAAAAAATTGCTATAGCGCCCCCTTTTGGCCAATTGGAGTAAGATTGGTTTCAGTGATATTTGGAATGACCCTGTACATTTCTGCAAAGTTTCAAAGAAATGTGAGTCTGCATGTATGTTTTAGGCACAGATGAATACTTTTCTTTAAACTGTAATAGTTAAAATCTATCTCCTCCTGGGATTTTTGAGCAATCTGCACGAAACGTTTAGCACTTGAACCTTGGACCACTGCCTACAAACATTTCCAATGGATTTTCCATAAGTGAAAAAATGCAGAAGTTAGGAGCCAATGACTGTTTTTGATATAATTCAAAATGGTGGGAGATCTAAAGGTCAGAGGTCAAAAGTCAGGGGTGAAAGTTGTTCAGCATGAGGAGACGCATATGTGTATCCAAGTTTCATGGCTGTAGGTCAAACAGGGCATGAGTTGTACCTGGTCAAAGTTGGCATTTTCAATTGAGTGCTATAGCGCCACCTTTGGACGAAAGATTGTGAGAATTATTTTTTGATCGTTTTTCATGACCATCTACCATATGGCCGAGTTTCGTAAAAAGCGACAGCGCGGTTCAGCCAGAACTGCGAAAAGTGGCAGAAGAAGAAGAAGAAGAAGAAGTGACAGAATACTGCAAATAACAATACGTGTACAGAGCAGAGCTCTGTCCCCGTAACAACGACGCATGGCTACCATTCGACCAGCGTTGCCAGATTTTGTGAGAGAAACAAGCAACCAGGTCTATGAAAATAAGTCAAAAATAAGCGACTAAGGCAGTTCAGTCAAACTTTATTGTCGAATGTTGTTTTAGAGCAGTGGTTCACAAACATTTTCATGTCAAGGACCCCCAATATATTCAAGTGACTTTACAGAAAAACAAGCCCAAAGTAGCTTATAATAAGCAGACTTGGCAACACTGCCTGCCTTGGACGCACTGCTCTAGTCTACACTACACAAATTCTGTGAATTGTCGATGGCTACCCGTCTGCCACCGGGACCACCTCTACACTGCAGAGTCACTCCCTGGACACAAGGCCACAGCAGCTGTTCTGCCCTTACAATACGTATAGTATAGAGTCTGTATGGCTTGGCAGACAGCTTACAAAGTGGTCCCAAAAAAGCTCCTTAGACACTGGCATCGTTTAGGGTTCTTTACTGAGGGTCACTTAAATTGTAAAACTGAAAATACAGAAAGTAGAAAACACAAACATTTGTGTCATAATTCAAAACATACTCTTGTGCATCACAAGTTTGCAAAGTGATCACATGTTGTTGTAGCTGGACTAGTTACATTCAAAGTTCGCATTTACACAAACATGTTTATGCTTTAAGAGCCATATCTATAACAAACACAACTTACAGACTTATCTTGTCCAAGGCCTGATATAAAGGATTCACTCAATGTGCAGTGTGCTCTTGACAGTCTGCTAGTTTGCACTGAACTGATTCAGCAACTAGCTAATCCCCTAATTAAATCACCTGGTGAGCCTGACCAGGTGTAGAGGATTACCAATTTAGCTAAAGTACATATCACATACAAGGCCTCAAGGTGGCAGTATATCACAATAAAGGTGGCAGTATATCACACATAAAGGTAGACAGCACAGCAGCTGATTAGCAACACAGTCTACTAAAGTCCCATTCACTTTCCAAGAGGATGGTGTACATCTGGCTCTGCATGGCTCAATTATTATTTATTTGCTGTCTGTCCGTCTGTCTGTCTGTCTGTCTCTATTTCTCTCTCTCTACTCACTAGTTTTTTTTCTTTCCTGATTCTTTTTTTTTTTTCAGGACGATTACACACAACTTCAACTGTGTACCTTCATGCTCCCCGCAATTACATTCTCAGGTCAGGATACCAATTTAATCCAGTCAGGAGAGAGAACTCATACAACATACAGGATAAACAAGTGAAATTGGAAAGTGATGAAACAAAATAAATGAGCACTGAGCAGACAAAACTGGAACTGGAACACAAGCTTGATACATGATCTTTGTCCCCCAACTGGATAAAATTGGTATCCCGACCTGAACATGTATTTTCTGTTTAATAAAGAGCTGGAGAGAGCGAGAGACAGGGAGACCCTTGTTACGGAACACTCTCTCTATAACAATGTTAATATCGGATTCAGAATATAGAATGTGTGCGTGTGACTCACAGCCTGCCTTTAAGTGGTTAATTCATAATGAACTTTGTCCCTTCCTGGAAACGAAGACGAGTCTAAAGTACAATATTTCTCTTTCAAATGTTGTGGAGTGAAAGTCACAAGTATCCATACTCTAAATACTAAATACTATAAATAAAATAAAATAAAGTAGGCTACAGTACTCAAGTGAATGCACTTCATTACTGTCCACCACTGAGTTACAGTTTCATCTCACATACAGTAAAGACAAACACTGTATAGAAGTGGAATGCACGGTTGTCATCCACGCAGAAAGCCGATGCTGAAGCCAAAGCACAAGAAAGGCCTTTATTAAAACCGGGAAAGCATCTGTGTCATTTCAGATTTTGGCCATTCAAAAATAGCAGATATACAAGTTCACAAGATAAAAAATAAATTTGAAACATTAACAACAGAAATCTTAGGGTCTATAGGGTCTACTCTATAGGGTCCCTATACAAGATTTGCGTCCCTACCACAAATTATTTTCTGACAGGTCCGCGGCCTTGACATGAAAACGTTTGAGAACCACTGGATTAGATCTGTATACATTGACTGTAAAAGCTCTCACATTGTTTCCATACAGAGAATAATGAGTAACAAAACAATTGTTGATTGGTTTATCATTTCTTTGTTATTGTGTTGCTACAATTTAGTTCAACACAATTGCTGCTACAATGTTGAACTAAATCAATGATGCGTTTGTTCTGTATGAGATATTTAGCTCAGTTTGCAGTAAAAAGCATGTTACTGTACTGGTCAACTAGAGATTAGTCATATGAATCATCATGTGTGCCTTCAGATTACATTTTCTTCTGAATCCTTTGCCACAATCTGTACACACAAAGGGCTTTTCCCCTGTATGAATCCTCATATGTGCCTTCAGATTGTTAATGTATCTGAATCCTTTGCCACAGTCTGTACATACAAAGGGCTTTTCCCCTGTATGAATCCTCATATGTGCCTTCAGATTGTTAATGTATCTGAGTCCTTTGCCACAGTCTGTACACACAAAGGACTTTTCCCCTGTATGAATCCTCATGTGCACCTTCAGTGCCTCATCTTGGCAAAAACCTTTGCTACAATTGGAACAAACAAAGGGCTTTTCCCCTGTATGAATCCTCATATGTGCCTTCAGATTACATTTTTTTCGGAACATTATGCCACCATCGGCACAAGTAAAGCTTCTCTCCCCTGTTTGACTCCTCGTGGATGTTGTTTGTTTTGATGATTTCGGGTCAGATTCAGAACAGTGTGAAGAGAGAAGCTGGTCATCACTACTTGGTTGTGATGCTCCACACTCCTCTACATCAGTTTGTGTTTTCATGTGTTCAGTTGGGGTGCTGGCTAGAGGTTCTGTCTCTCTGTTTTCATCATTATCATCATCTTTACTTTTCAAGACCAGTAATGTCAATGATGACCCATGACCCTTTGGTCTTTGAAGTAGTACCTCCTCCATCCGTGGAGGTTCTGGTTCGCCCTGCACCAATCTGGCTCTCCTCTCCTGCTGTTCAGGATAAACCTCTTCTTTACACACAAAGGGGTGCAGGTACCCTAGGCAAAAGATAAAATGGGAGTTAACTAATTAAAGGGGAATGAATGAATCCATATGCTGATTTTGTAGTTTGTTTTCCAGTCCAGGATAAAAACTACAGCAGGGTAAAAACATGGCAGGCTGCATGTAAGACTGACCTTAGTGTGATGTAAGCAGCACAACTATGGGTATACCTTCATCTAACACGACCATTATACATTTTATTAGCTGCAGCTGTGTTGTTTACTAGTCTGTCGTACCTTTTATGTTCTGTAGTTTTTAACTTGGACTAGAACTCTACTTAGAGGTCATGTCACATACAAATGGTAATTTGGGGTAAGTAAGTAAGTACATTTTATTTATATTGCACCTTTCACAGACAATGATATGCTTTACAGGTTTAAAACATAAATAGAAAATAGAAAACAAATGAATAAAATAAACATTAGTCATTAAAATGACATTGACAAGGACATGACACAAAAGAGTTGAAGGCACATAAAATTAAGTACACGCCTGTCTGAACAGGTGGGTCATTTACTCAAAACGTTATTTGCAGATTAATCTGATTTTAGATCAGTGCTGAGTACTTCTACCTCTAAAACAAATTCACATTTTTACGGCGTGTATGTGTGTGAGAGTGTGAGTGTGAGTGTGTGTCCAGAGCTAATCTCAAACCGCTGGACTGATCAGTGCCAAACATTGCATGCTACCAGTAAGTCACAGAAATATCTCCTCTATTTATTTTTTCATGTACTGTGTGTTCTATATTTTACTTTCATTTTATAATGGAGCTGTGATCGGGCTGAAACCTTGCCAAAATCATATGTTGTGGATCCTGAGAGCCACATGATAACATTTTGTATCACGCACGCACGCACGCACGCACGCACGCACACACACACACACACACACACACACACACACACACACACACACACACACACACACACACACACACACACACACACACACACACACACACACACACACACACACACACACACACACACACACACACACACACACAAACTATAGTATAGCAACAGTGCTGTTTGTCTGATCAAGGTCAACATATCAAAACATCATCATTGTTTTAAGATTAGTACTAATACAAGTGATTGTTATTACCTGAGGGAGCGTCGCTCCACACCTTACTAATTATAGGTGTCATCGTTGACCCATCAGCCTCCTCTGGTCTCTGAAGGCGTTCTTCTTTAATCTGTGGAGGCCAGTGATAGACAGTGGCTAGGTTCAACATTTTACCATTTTCTTTGATGCAAGCTTTCACTCACTGTACAGATAGAAATATTACTTTTGACTCCACTACATTTCTAGGAAGGGACTCTTGGGACCCAAACTTACACAAATATATTGTGAATAAACCACTTAAAGGGGATTGAAATCCTAGGCTGATTTTGTAGTTTGTTTTCCATGTGAGGTTAAAAACTACAGCGAAGTAAAAACATGGCAGGCTGCATAACACTGACCTTAGTACACAGTGATGGCTTACTAGTCTAGTCTGCCATGTCTTTAATCTGCTTTAGTTTTTAGCCTGAACTGGAAAACAAACTTCAAAATAAGCCTAGTGTTTCATGCCCCTTTAAGCCCTATTTAAATATATAGTGAAATTAGCTAGTACAGAATATATCTAGTTGAGAGCTTGTAGATCTGCTATTTTCACAATTTTTGAATATGTCAGATTGTTTTTTTGTTTGGTTTGTTTGTTTGTTTCTAAATTTTAATACAGCAATGCATTGATATTGAAGAGAAAATGTGTCATTTGTACTTCATATTTTTGAGTATTTTACTTGAGTATATATTTTGTCCACCACTGGTGGAGGCTCTGTTTCCTCCTGGGCCAGACTGGAGTTCCTGTCCTGCCGTTCAGGGTGACGCTCCTCTTCACACACAGGGAGGAGTGGGAGATCTATAGACGGAGGAGAAAGGAGGTAACTATCAGCAGAGAGCAACTCGACGTGCATGTTTTCTGATTGGAGAAGACTGCAAGCCACAAGAGCGGCAGACACAATGCTACAAGGTCACAATGCATCAATGTGTAAATCTTCGGTCTGTAGGAGTGTGAAGGAGACAAATTATTAGTCTCTTCGAAGTCTCACACTGCATAAAGCTGGAACTCTCACAAAATGCAATTACATTACAGCTACGGTGTATGTTTTAATGTCATTCTTCAAAATAAATACTTAATGCATTGTAATCTGCTTAAAACACTGTAAAATTATATTTATAAGCACTCATAAGTACCCCCCCCCCCTCTTCCTCCCCCTCTTCTTCCTATGGAAATAACGTTACGATGGGAACGATGTACAAAAGCGAATTTCACCCACTTCTTTACTTTGTAAACCTGTGATGATTCTGATTCTTCTTCATGTCATCGTGCCAAAATCTGTCAATTTTTTTTTTAAATAGCCGATCTGCAAGCTTACGACACGTCTCATCTTGTATCGGCCATCTTTGCTATTTGCCATAAAGTACATAGGGCTTAAGTGGTTAAGAAAATGTCCCCCCTCTGTTTTTTTGTTTCTTTGCCTTTTTATAAATTGAACCCGGATGTTGTTGTCATACACACTTCTAACACGGCTGTGACATTTCTCTGAGGATGAGACTGTTTGGGAAATGATCTATACCACTTCACCCACTGCTGAGGACTCTTTATCTGATGCGGCTGTGAAACCGATGTCACAGGCTGGCCACGTGAGGTCCAAGTTCCACACTGAAGCAAGAGATTCTATGTTCTTTACTTAAAACTTAAAGCAAATAATGACCTATTATAGTGACTTATAACCAGCTTGTAACAGAGTATATTACTGTATGTATACAGAGCTGACCTGTGGGTCAATTTGTTTTCAAATTGAAATTTCTGGTATTTCTGATACAGAAATCTAAGTTTATTTGCACATCACCCCTTGTGCCTTTTTGAAAGATACACTAAAGATTTATGCTCATATAAATGGCCATCATAAAAAAGTAAAAACTGTGAAAATGCTGACAGTGAACTGTATGTACTGCATTGAATAATAAATGTCTGTATGCTATACGAAAAATATAATACATAGATGGCACACTAAATGTCAAACCCCAATCACTAGACAAACCTATTTTTGCCGAATGTTCGCCACAAGAATAGGGACACTAGGGTTCATATGATTAACAGGTTCTTTGTGCCGGCAGTGGAGCTACAGCACCTCAACTACCCCAAAGAACCGCTGAAGAACCAATATTTGTTTGTAAGAAATGGGTTTATCTAAGATTGGGTTTAGTTTATACTAAAAAGGTAGTGTAAATGAAGCATACATTTCCCCTCCCCAACTTTGGAATGTGATTGATAGGACTGTTTTCTTATCACCCCTATAAAGTACAGATAACTTTCAGAAAGGCAACAAGAAAATTCAGACAGACAGGCAGCCATTGGATATAATGAAATATCTGTATTCTATTCAGACAGAGAGATATGGAGGTTACAGCATCACAAAGTGACAGCAGCGGGGTCTCTCTCCCTCTAACGAGAGACAGAAAGGACAATGGATTTGACAGTGGTGAGCTTCCGGGCGGAGGTGGAATCCTTTCATTGGATGAGAGACATCATAGGTCGTCGTCAGTGGCGGCCATCTTGGTTCATTTCCGTGGCAACCAATGTCCTCCAAGCTTTAATACTCAACTCAAGTTAGGCCAAAATGACACTAACATATGATATGATGACAGGTTTAGACATAATATTTCACACAAAATACATAGTTCATCAGACCTATCAGTGATGATGGGTCTGGGTGCGTTGTCACCGTAGCTGGGTCAGGCTCAGGTTGAGTAGGCACAAATTATTTTCAGATGAGGGTGCACGGCCAAATACATATTAATTTTGGGGGTCCTTGACATTATAATACTGGCATGCTATGAAATCAGTATAGTCACACATGGAATGACAGTTAGTATAAAGGTAACTATGAACTATACATTTTCCCCTCACCAGCAGTAGCGTAACCAACTTGGGAATGTGATGATGGGTCTGGTTGGGTTGTCACTGTAGCTGGGTCGGGCTCAGCTTGAGTAGAAGGACCTAAGCAGACATATAAGAGGTAATAAGCAGAAAACTGTTACCTTATAATGCTTGCATACTGTACATCAGCACCGTCACACATGATGTAAAATATCACAGTTATATAAACTATTGATCTTCCCTCGCCAGCAGGTAGGAGAAACTCCTGTCAAACTGTCAATAATAATATCACACATAGGTGCCAGCTGGCCTAGCGGTCCAGGCGCATACCGCATAGCCTGGTAGCCCTAGAATGTCTGTGATCTTACATACATTTCATGTACTATTTCAAATCCGCAGCCATAGATCGGTCCTATCTGCGCGACAGAAAAGTGCTCTAAGCTGCGCCTGTACTCACCCAATAATGAATTCCTAAGACTTAGAGTCAGATATTGTCCTCTAGTTTCATATCCATTTGAAAGTTCTGCCAGAAAACGTGTGTTTAGCAAAATATCTCCACTTTTCCACAAGCTACACACGGACAACATTCTGTACGGGGCGAGGAGCTCGACTTGAGTGAAGGACTGTATTTATCAAAACTCACTCTGATCACCACAAACGTCATCACAAATTGACAGGGAAGCACAAACGAATGGGGCACACAATTGACAGGTGCGTTGTGATTGGTGCGGGGTAATGAATCACACCACCTGCCAATTGTGTGCCCCAAACAGTCCTGCACTAATTCTGGGACCCTCGCCCGTGTGCAGCTTGTCCGTGTTCAGCTCGTGGAAAAGTGGAGATATTTTACTAAACACACGTTTTCTGGCAGAACTTTCAAATGGATATGAAACTAGAGGACAATATCTGACTCCAAGTCTTAGGAATTCATTATTGGGCGAGTACAGGCGCAGGATTTGAAATACATGAAATGTATGTAAGATCACAGACATTCTATAGGGCTAATAGGCTGGTAATCCAGCTTGACAGCGTGTCGCAAGTTCGTCTCCCGATCCCCTTTGCTGTGTGTCACCCCCCCCATCTTTCTCCCCATTTCCTGTCAGCCTACTTTCCTATCAATAAAGGCAGAAAAAGCCCCCCAAAAATATTTTAAAATAATAATAATAATGTCACACATAAAGCCAGACCTCTGTCTCGTCAAACTCTACACAATATTGGTCTGTCAATGTGTAGCATCGTTTCCAGCCTCACTCATCTGCGAAGAGAAGATGAGTGAGTGTCTCGGAAGTCCTGAGTGGACAGGATATCCGTCATACGTGTTTCCCCCGGAAACAATATTTTTTGACCAATCACAACACTAGTTTCATTCACAGAGAATGTTAACAGATTTGTAAAGCATCAACGTCATTTCCTTGGGCGGTACTTCCGCCAAATTCAACCATTTCCGCCTAGACAACCAACAGCCCAGGTCTTGCCCAGCGTGGTCAATGTGGGACAAGCTGACTCCCGGGTCCTCCCACAGTGAATGACATTGGTCCACCTTGCCAGATTGACAGCTAGGCGACAAATGAGGTCCAGTGGGTGTGTGTTACTCACAGCCTGCCTTGGTCACAGTGCAGTAGCAGTCATCCTGCAGAGTGAAGAGGGGCATTGGGGGCGGCCAGTGCAGAACAGAGCTCAGGGACTGATTCAGGTCTGCGTCTGGGTCATAGGAATGCATGTGGTCCTGACTGGACACGTTGTGACCGGATAGATGGCCATCACTGTTCGGCATCTGCTTTGCACACACACACACACACACACACACACACACACACACACACACACACACACACACACACACACACACACACACACACACACACACACACACACACACACACACACACACACACACACACACACAGTGCGAGTTCAGAGGACCCAAAAGCAGTACGACAGAAAGCAAGAATCAAGGTTCAGAAGGTTTATTCTCCAACTTAAAGGAGGAGTTCACCCAAAAAATGACATATTTTCTATCAATTGCACACCCCATGAAGCCTTGAATTCATGGATTTTTTTTTTGTTGTTGCATTCCTAAGCCAATAATTTGATGAGCGGGTGTGTATCCGGTAGGAGACACAAATAATCTACTTTGTGTCTCCTACTGGATACATGAGACGGGAATCAAATTATTGGCTTAGGAATGCCACAAAAACAAAAATAAATCCATGGATTCAAGGCTTCATGGGGTGTGCAATTGATAGAAAATAAGTCATTTTTTGGGTGAACTACTCCTTTAAACTTCCCATAAAATGGGGCAGGTAAAACAAGGGTTCAAAATACAGAATGGATTGTAGCCAAAAAATGGTACATCACACTAACACTAAACGATGTTGAGAAACTATATAAACAGGGGCATATAGACGGGTTTCCTGTTAGTAAACATGAGAGGAATATGACCGCGCAGAGGAGGGGGAAGCCTATGGGTGCGTTTGGAAATTACGCACCGGAGCACACTCGCCTATTAGTTTGTATTGGCCAGTGCGCTCACTGCCGCTCAGGGCTGTATTTTCGAACGCGCCTTTCACCCGGGCATGCGCAGATTGCGCATTCTGCTCTGTGATGACGTCGCGCGGAAATCCGTCTATAGAGCGTCGCAGTTCCCGCCCACTTCCCGGTGCCGGAAGTAAATACTCAATGCATTTTTCCCATTGACTTTTACAAAAATATTTATATAAATTAATTTAAGACTAGAATCAAGCTATCCAGGATAGCGGTGAATCATGACCATAAAACGTTTGATTCTGTGAAAAAACTTTTTTGAAAACGGCAAAACAAAGGGTATTTATTAGATATAGTATATCATATCATTAAATATAAAATAAAAAGAAATCACAGAAAAAAAGGTTTTATGGTCATGATTCACCGCTATCCTAGATAGCTTGATTCTAGGCTTAAATTGATTGATATAAATATTTTTGGAAAAGTCAATGGGAAAAATGCATCGAGTATTTACTTCCGGCACCAGGAAGTGGCGGAACTGCGATGCTCTATATATAGACAGGGCAGGGGACTAACAACACACAGGTGAACTCAAAGTAATCAGCACAGGATAGGCTAACAGGCAACGAGCAAACAGAACACAGGTGACTGGGGTTACAATAATTACAGGGAGGTAAGACAAGACCGGTAACAGTAACTACGCAGTCAGGAAGGCACAGGACATTACTACAAAATAAAGGTACACAAAAGCAGGGCAACAACAGAGTAACAAATAACAAGACTAAATACAGAACAACAATGGCCTAAACAGGCCTAAAGAACAGCCCTAAAGTCCAAAACCATATAAGGGCATTCAAGGTCAAAGGGCTGAGGAGCGGAGCTCCAATGTCTTTGAATGTATGTCATGCAGATGTCAGCAGCAGAAAAAAATTCTGTTGTTCAGTTTTGAAATGACCATTTCTGCTAAGCAGCAATCTATACACTTCGACTAATTTGATTTACATTAGGACAAATTTACGCGACTGCAAAGACAAAACGGAAATGGGGGGGGGGTGATGTCCGCTTTACTCTCTGATGGTTTTCAGCTCTTCCTTTGCACAGACTAACGGAATCATTTCAAAATTGTGTGAGTCAACAGTCTGGCTCGACATTCTAGGTTACCTGGTATTGCTCCCAGTTATAGATGCTTAAGTAGTAGGCAGAGTATCGGGACGGCTGATATAGGTTGCAGTGGGAGGTACCCATCAGCAGGTCTGCAGATGATGACTCAGTCTGTCTCTGGATGCTGACGGGGGGGTTGGAAGTCGGTGTAGAGTCACTCCCTGGACACAACAGCAGCTGATTAGCAACACAGTCTACTAAAGTCCCATTCACTTTCCAAGAGGACGGTGTACATCTGGCTCTGCATGGCTCAATTATTATTTCTCTGTCTGTCTGTCTGTCTCTATTTCTCTCTCTCTACTCACTAGCTTTTTTTTCTTTCCTGTTTCTTTTTTTTTCTTTTTCAGGAGGATTTCACACAACTTCAACTGTGTACCTTCATGCTCCCCGCAAATACATTCTCAGGTCAGGATACCAATTTAATCCAGTCAGGAGAGAGAACTCATACAACATACAGGATAAACAAGTGAAAATGTGGAAATGATTAAACAAATAAATGAGCAGACAAAACCGGAACTGGAACACAAGCTGATACATGATCTTTGTGGGGTTCTATCTCCCCCAACTGGATAACATTGGTGAAAATGTATTTTCTGTTTAATAAAGAGCTGGAGAGACCGAGAGACAGGGAGACCCTTGTTACGGAACAAACACTCTCTCTATAACAATGTTAATATCGGATTCAGAATATAGAATGTGTGCGTGTGACTCACAGCCTGCCTTTAAGGCCTCATTAGTCTCAGTGCGGTTGCTGTTGTCAACCAGGGAAAAGACGGGGACGGAGGGAGACCTCTGCGCGCAGTCTTGAGGGGAGAAGCTGTGACTGGATAGACGGCTGTCACTATTGGGCATCTGCTATAGACACATGCACACACACACACACACACACACACACACACACACACACACACACACACACACACACACACACACACACACACACACACACACACACACACACACACACACACACACGTGCACACACGAGCATGTATGAATGGTTCAAATATCAAATTAAACAAATGCACAGGGGTTGCAAGCCCTGCTACACCAACATCGTTTGTTCTATGTCTCTCATTTGTGAACTTTGACACACAAAGATTTATCTCTCAAGACAGATTCTTTTTTTCTTTTATTTTAGAATGGGTTCAGATTGCACGAAAATTAATCACCTCTTGGGGCAGCCGCTTTTCACACACACACACACACACGCACACGCACACGCACACACACACACACACACACACACACACACACACACACACACACACACACACACACACACACACACACATTGACACTTACAATCTTTTCTTGTTTGTTCTTCAGCTCCTCCAGAAGATGCTGCTGCAACAGCGCCACTTGCACCTGAAGAGGGAAACGTTCAGAGTAACTAACTGGTCTCTCTGAGCATACATGAAGTTGTGAAACACAGAAGACACTGACCTGAGATAGATCTTTCTCAACAACAACCCTATGATCTTCATCATCAATGCCGGATTCCATTGTCTCCTCTCTTGCGCTCTCCTCTCCTCGACTGCTGCCGATGACGTCCTAAGATATATTTTTCAATGTTAAATATAAATACATCAAAAATATTTCATCCTTCAACAGTGTAAGGCAAATACCAAAATCAGTATTTCTTCAGTGGCTTCCCCATTAACTGCTTCATTCACAAGTCTGGATCCAGAGTAAATACAGTCATAGAACACATGGAGGTGACCTCCATGTGTTCTATGACTGTATTTACTCTGGATCCAGACTTGTGAATGAAGCAAGATGATACTGAGAGACATTATTGAAGATGGAAATTTGGTCTGTGATAATATTTTTCTAACCAGTTTCTTCATGTTCCATGTAGAGCTCGTAGTTCTGGACACTGGGTCGTCCCTCCCAACTGTAGAGCTCTGAGTGATGGACAGAAGGCTGTCCATCTCCTCTGTAGAGCTCACAGCTCTGCGTAGGAGACTGTCGCTTTTTTTTCTTTCCTGTTTCTGACGATTTCACCCAACCTCAAATGTGTACCTTCATGCTCCCCGCAAATACATTCTCAGGTCAGGATACCAATTTAATCCAGTCAGGAGAGAGAACTCATACAACATACAGGATAAACAAGCGAAAATGTGGAAATGATGAAACAAATAAATGAGCAGTCAAAACCGGAACTGGAACACAAGCTGATAAATGATCTTTGTGGGGTTCTATATCCCCCAACTGGATAAAATTGTTATCCCTACCTGAAAATATATTTTCTGTTTAATAAAGAGCTGGAGAGAGCGAGAGACAGGAAGAACCTTGTTTCCTGTCTCTCGAAACTACATGTTTCGAGAGTGTTGCAAGCATAGAGCTTGCAACACTTTACAATTCATCAGTTGATCAACAATCCCAAGTGCTTTACAATAGAAGTGCTATTGTTAGCATGAATTAACATGATAAGACTACTCAGTTTCAAGTATGATGATATAATTGTTAAGCCCATTAGGGAGATGTGAAAATCACAAATGAATATAACTCAATACTGCCAACTGCCATTGTAAGTACCTTGTAGGAAAAGCAAACACATGACAGAACACTACAGCATCAATTCAAATTAAAACAAGGATAGAATCATAAAGTGTTACCTGGGCTGAAATAACTCGTCTCTGTGAGATCAGTTTGCAATTTGGACACTGACACTCTCTCCAGTTGCAGGAACGCTTGTGTCCCTTCATCAGGGACATGAGGCCGTGGTTGCTGCAGCGAGTACACTTTGGCGTTGATTTCTAATAAGATTTTCAATTATTCTCTACCTGTCTGTGGTTGAAAAATAAATAAAAGATAGAGGGCCTACATGCCGTTTTCTACACAGCCTGTTCAGCACAAGCAGTTTCCAGTTTTGGGGGGAAAACAGGAGAAAACCTTGAATAAAGCAGTTAACATGCCATTCTCCGCCCCCGCCCTTGTTATTTAGTGGCTTGGAACAGATGGAACGAAGAGTTATCATCTCCTGAAACACCATTTGACCTGATAATTCACCAGAGCTTTCAGTGTGGCAGCCCCTGACCTCTGGAACTCTCTCCCCATGGAGATTCGCCAGACGCCAACACTGGACTCTTTGGAGTCCGCACTGAAGAGACACTTGTTCACTCGGGCTTTTGGCAATTCGTTTGTTTATTTCGTGGGTTTCTGAAAGGCGCTATATAACTTCAAGTTATTATTATCATTATCGTCTGGATATTTGATTACCTGGTACTGCTGCCAGATGTGTGCGTTTCTGTTGGCAGAGTATTGGGGTGGCTGGTGGAGGCCGTAGGTACCCATCAGTAGGTCTGCGGATGGCTCAGTCAGCTGACTCCGGCCACTATAGGAAGGCCTGCAAGTCGGTGTGAAGCGGCTCCCTGGACACAAGACAACAGCTGATTAGAAACACAACATTTTCTAAAGTCCCATTTGTGTAAATTGCAAAATGTAGTTTATTTTTCTTCTTTTTTTTTGCTTTCCACATCGAAAAGACTCTCTTCCCATCATAACAGTGATAACAAGGGCCACGGGACAGAAACATGATGAAAACAGCTGTCCTCGCCCTGCCACTTGTCATCATGGAGTCGCTGAGTGCTCAACTCCCCTTTCAGGTCCTATATTTTTTTGGTTACCATGAGAGCGGAGGACCTGCTCTTTTGTAGCCAATGAAGGTATGGTAACTCCCCTTTGGGCGTGCACGTATGCACGCACACACACGTTTACGCACGCGCGCGCGCACGCACGCACGCACGCACGCACGCACGCACACACACACACACACACACACACACACACACACACACACACACACACACACACACACACACACACACGCGCAGATGAATGTGGACAACCTTGACCGGTTGAGTAATCAAGCTTTTGCGTTGATATCAGAGCAGCAGAGAACAATGTGTCTCTCTCTCACATGTCCCTCCATGCCAACTGTGCCAAAGAAGCTATCACAGGAGGGCCAGGAAACGTCTGGCCAGTGGTGGAAAAAGTACTCAAATGTTTTACTTAAGTGAAAGTATCAATACTGCAATGTAGAAGTACTCTGTAACAAGTAAAAGTCCGGAATTAAAAAATGTACTTGAGTAAAAGTACAAAAGTATTGGTATCAAAATGTACTTAAAGTACCAAAAGAAAAAGTACTAAATGTTTGAAAATAGCAGATCTACAAGCTCACAATGCGTCGCGATGCGACGCGTTGTGAGCTTGTAGATCGGCTATTTTCAAATAGCTTAGGTATAAAATAGGGCTAAAGTGGTTGATGTATGTTTTATAATATAATAATTTATATCTGCCAAGCAACTAGTAACTAAAGTTTTCAAATAATTGTAGTGGAGTAAAAAGTATAATATTTGCCTCCGAGATGTAGTGGAGTAGAAGTAAAAGTACTGAAAATTGGAAATACTCCAGTAAAGTAAAAAAAAAATACCTCAAATTGTAGTACAGTACTTGAATAAATGTACTTAGTTACTTTACACCACTGTACAAATGGAAGTGGAATGGGTTCCTTTTGTACACTCTCTGAGTTAAATTAACACTGAGGACTTTGCAGTGTACAGAACATTGGTGTCCCAGAGATGGAAAAAACATTATTGTATCAAACTGGGAGTCCTTGAAATGTAAAAGGTTTAGAATCAGTGCACTGTGCCTCCCCTTTCATTACTCATCCATTCATACTGATACTGGCCTGGGAACTGATGCCAGTACTCATTACACTGTGAACAAAGCTCTAACCCTGAGTCTGATAAAAACTAATTATTTAACCGCAAGAGCGCTCACCTGAGACCGAGGGAGGAGAGATGCCGGTGTTTGAGATGCTGGGAGTTGTTGGGAAGTGTCCCGCCCCAGAGAACAGGCCGTTTGCGACTTCATTCTTGGCAGCCACATCGGATCCAGTCAGAGCCACAGCATAAACAAGTCTAAACAAGCCCATCTCCTCCTGCTGAGCGTGCGGTCGGTGGACGGCAACCTGGCATTATAAATGGAGTTCAAGAAAGACCACCGTTGTATCAGTGTTTTACAACATGTTCACCCATGTAGGAGTAGTACTGCGACTTAGTAACATGTTCCGGTGTTTATGGGTGCTCCTGCACGATGATGGCTGACAGAAAGTCATGTTGTATATTTTGCACAAGTGTGACAATATAGATGAAAGGAAGTAGAAAGGTCCAGACCAGTAATGTTCCTCAAGTCGATTTATTGGACAAAACAGAGTACAGAGCACCAGAGCACATGTCAGCCTTGCTGCTACATGGTGTGGCCGGAACAGAACAGAGCAAGAAGAAGAAGGCGAAGGCAAGGCAAGGGGCAAGAAGGGCCGGTTTCTTTGTCCTCACAGTATTTATAGGCAGACTTCACATGTGTGTGTATGTACTTGCATACATTGGATGTGCACGTCGCTAGGTGTGTGTGCTACATCTCTTGTGTGTGTGTGTGTGTGTGTGTGTGTGTGTGTGTGTGTGTGTGTGTGTGTGTGTGTGTGTGTGTGTGTGTGTGTGTGTGTGTGTGTGTGTGTGTGTGTGTGTGTGTCCATTGTGCAGAAGAACAACACCCCAAGATCCTAGAGGTCAGCTAAGGTCAGATGCTCTCTGGGAAGCATCCTTTGTACTGGACATCTAGTGTTCTCTGGAATGTGCTGTAGACCACTCAGTATCCAAACTTATCTCTGTGTGTGTGTGTGTGTGTGTGTGTGTGTGTGTGTGTGTGTGTGTGTGTGTGTGTGTGTGTGTGTGTGTGTGTTCAAATTGGGCTCTATAAGTCCATAAATGTGTATCAATATACCACAGTCACATGCTGTCTTTTAATAAACTTGCCTGTCATCAGAGAAACTGGCATGACTAACCATTGAATAGCATTGCAAACTAAGAAAAGATAGAGCTGAGTGCTGACACTACAATATCTCTAAAGAGAGGAAAGAAATGTCCACACACTTTTTTCCTCTCTTTAAGTTCGTGGGTGTCAGCGCCTCACCACAGCCTTTGGTGTGTGTTACTTTTCCTGCTACTAGAATATATCTAGTCACATATCTAAACAGCTGCATCCAATTCAACTGTATTGTTTGTGTATAAACTAAGCATAGAGCTTGCAGCACTTAACAATTCATCAGTTGATCAACAATCAAGAAGTGAGTTCTTTATAAACTAACTTTGCTATTGTTAGCCTGAATTAACCTTATAAGACTACTCAGTTTCAAGTATGATGATAAAATTGTTAGGAGGACGTGAAAATAACAATATAAGTGGACTCCACCAATGCAGTTTGAAAGCTCCACATGTGTCTGGGTTACAATTTATCTCTGAAACGCAAACTGCCATTGTAGTTCCCCAAAGTACATTGTAGGAAAAGCAAACACATGACAGAACACTACAGTATCAATTCAAATTAAAAACAAGGATAGAATAATAAAGTGTTACCTGGGCTGAAATAACTTGTCTCTGTGAGATCCGTTTGCATTTTGGACACTGACACTCTCTCCAGTTGCAGGAACGCTTGTGTCCCTTCATCAGGGACACGAGGCCGTGGTTGCTGCAGCGAGTACACCTTGGCATTCTCATGGTCTTCTTGCCTCCAGATGGAGTAGGTCCGAGACAGTCCATCTGCTGGGGCTTCTCTCCTTTGCTCGTCATCATTACAGACACTTGACTGACAAAGCACTTGATCCTTGGCCCCGCCAGAACACACCATCAAAATAATGCCAGCGGACAAATAGATGTGAGTTGTTTCTCAGCTCGCCTGTTTCTGGACAATATCCTCCTGTGGGCAGAGACACACTGCATGCGTAGGAGCCGTCCTGTACGTGGGTGTCGCCTCTAGCAGCCGGAACTGGCACCCGTCTTAATGTTTCCGACCAAACACAGATATTCTACACAAGGCCTGTTGTTACAAAAATTGGACACTATATTTGAATTTGATTTCTCATAAGATTTTCTATGATTCTGTACCTGTCTGTGGTTGGCAAAAAATAATAATAGGGGGCCTACATGCCGTTTTCTACACAGCCTGTTCAGCACAAGCAGTTTCCAGTTTTTGGGGGAAACAGGAGAAAACCTTGTCATGTCACCACTCATGTCATAATGTTTGAATGTTTCATTCATGTAATCACTCCAATTCATTAATCATGATTTTGATTGTAATTATGACATTACACTATTTGCACCATACTGTATTCATCGTAGTTTACTACACTGGATTCAATGGTTTGTAATAACTGTGTAAATAAAATAAACACGACATTTGCAGAATATGTGTAATTTAAGCCATGAGCAATGCATGAGCAATGACTTCATCTTCCCAAGATGGACATCTTTCTGGACAAGTCTTTGCCTCAAAAAAAAACAACTGCGTTTCACTGTTTCAGCCCAGCCCTGCACATGAACTCTGCAGCCGCACTGAGGCCCCTGCTGGAAAGCATCCCAGCCCAAACATTAATGTAACTAATAATTGGGCCGCGTGACCCGGAAATGACCGTAATAATATTTATAACCCTTCATATGCTTTCACTTTTGATACTAGTACCAATTATGTCGGTTAATAGTATGCCATGACGCAGTTTTCCAGAGAACTCATCTTTACTTTACACAGAACAGAATAACGACAAGAAGAGCAGTCAATTCCCTAATCCCGCAACCCTACAGACAAGACGCCATGAGTGCAGCACTCACTACATAACAGATTACTGGTGACCCAGTGAGAGATAACAGTACCACCTGACAATAGTTGTAGGTGGTAGCCTAGATGTTAAAGTTAGTTTAATAGATTATTCCTGAATTAGTAAAGTGCACTCAGTAGAGCGACAAATTTGAAGTGCTGGACCAAGAGATTGATCAGCAATAAAAAAGGTCAACACATTAAGTGCAATTTATTGGCCCATCCACAAGGACTGTAGCCTACTAATACATGTTTCCACATACAGTTTGATGTGTGTTGAAGAAGAAGAGGAAAACAGGGTCTAGTCCTCACAGCATTTTGGTTTGCGAACGTTTCATGACCTCCTTGGTCCTGCTTGTGTCCCCCCCTGGGACACTCTATCCTGCTGAGTAAACATATAAAGAATATAATATAAAGTCTCCGCCAGGCCGAAAGGCATGGCGATAGAGTATGTTTTGCCCCCTGTCCATCCATCCCTGTGTCCGTCCTTCTGTCTGTGACCAGCTAATCTCCGCCACCGTTGGCCCGGTGGCTGTGAAACTGCGCACACACACTCCCTGGACACGGATCTGACTGATTTTCCATATTCCATCCTGATTGGCTAAGATTGGCTTCCAAAGTTTGCTGGATAGGTTTGTTTTGAACAAATTTCCTCAAATCATGAACGCAGTGTGCAATTTCCGCGAAACTTTGCGCACACATTCCCACTAGGCCGAGGAAGAAATACCACCCTTTTCACATTGGCCTGTTATAGCGCCACCAGCAGGTCTAATATAGCAAACCACATTTTTGGAACAAAATGCCTCAAATCATGAATGCAATGTCCGATTGCCGTGAAAGGCCTGAGAACAAATGGCACCCTTTTCACATTGGCCTATTATAGCGCCACCAGGAGGCCATAATAACCTACCTGACCTGGCGGAGACTTGTGCTCATAGGAACACTTTTTCTAGTTTTATCATAATAAAGGACCAAAGGCAATCGTTTAGAAGTCTGACGGTTTATTTTCAACTTTAAGGTCTGTAAAGTCTATCACAGGTGAAAGAGAACCAAAACATGTAAATATGTACAGTCATACACAGGAAACCATAAAACATAATATAAATATTGTATAGCATGAAATAATACTAATAACTGAAAATAAACGCATGCATTGTGAGTGGTTTCTTTAGGAGCAAAGTACAAACCGCCAAAGGCCTTTAATGGAAAATATTACCATCACACCAGTGGCATTTAAGCATATTTACAGCAGAACATCTCTTCATTTTAACACTTTTGTCCATCTCAAGTTATGTCACAGCATATACTGTCCTACGCAGGAAAACCCTGAGTGTTAATGTAACTCTGGAAGTGTGAAAATTGACTCTTACAGGTCAATTTGTACTTGATTCAGAATTAAAATGACACCCTGGGCTTTACTGTGAGCATGAATTAGTGGATTAGTAGAGCAAGCTGTAACAATTCATAATGACTTCATTACAGTGTGTTTACACTGCAAAAAAACTCAGCGTTCATTTAAGTCGGAGGACCAAAATGGACCCTTATGGGTCCATTTTTTAAACTGAGTTAAATTAACACTGATTTATCTGTGGATGAACCAATGTCAAAGTATTCCAATTACACAGTAATACTGTTGAAATCTATTGAACTACAATGACGTAATGACACAATCCAATGTAAATGTGTTTACATTGTGTTATTGTGATTACATTACTATATTAATTATATGGTACATTATTTTAGGGAGATTGTCATTAAGTACTTTTGCAGTACTACTGTGCAGTTAAAATACTCCAAAGACAAATCCACACTGAAACAGGCGCACGATAAAAATATTACTGATCCAGATCTATTGCCACAAGGATAGGCACAACAGTCGTCATTTGCTTTTTTTCCACCCATGAAAGCCAATTTTATGTATAGCCTGCTGATTTTAAGAACATACAGATCTGTTGTGTTGGTCAGGAACTTCGTTTGTACGTTAAGATCTAAAACTAACAGCGTACTGTCAAAGCACACGTCTAATTCCGTCAAACGTTTGCCTCGTTCGACAACAGAATGATTCAGGGAATGTGACAATCTAAGATCGTTGTGATGTCATGCATTCACAGACTACTTTGACGTGGATTCAGAGGTCACGGTTTTTATATGTCATACTGTACAAAAACACGGAGAAGGTAATTCAGTCAAGCTGTACGCCTATACGCTCCGATAGGCTAACATCGGAACACCGTTACTGGACGAGACGCCGAGAACGTCGTCAACGACGGAAGTGACATTCAGTCCTGGAGGGGAGTTGGTTAACAACTTCCAACCTATTTTGGGCATGTTGACAATTCTCAAAAACAGCAACAAATAGGAGACATACAAGCCCACAATGTGTTGCGTATTTTTCGCTAGCTTTGAAAATTTTGGAATATTTTGTATTTAATTCTTTACAAAATGGAGCTTTAAGTGGTTAAAATTGCCCAGTTCTCACATTTGAGAAAAATAAAATGTCCATGCACTGGTACAGTACGTTAACAGTCTGAATGTATTTCAAGGTTGTACAGCATTACAGAGACAGAATAAGGCCTGGTCTAGCATCAATTACACAACAAGCATTCCCTTCAAGACACACCCAATAAGAAATGACTCACTTCAGTCTAGTGCATTGGTTCTCAAACCTTAAAATTTCAAGGGCACCCATAACTCTGAGAGCGTACGGTTCCACTTGTACGCTCTCAGAGTTACAGACCTGGAAGGGTCCATTTGGATCCCACTTTGAGAACCACTGGTCTAGTGTTCTAGTACGTTTGACCGGGCCTGCCTTTCGTGCCGAATGGGCAGGGTTTAGACAATTTGGATGACATAATTGGCTCTATTATTGCACCTGGCAAGATCGATCGATCACATTAGAGTATTTAAATAAATTCCACTAAGTTCGCCAGACCGATTTCATTTGAATCTGGACCGTTTGGTTGGGCCTGCCCAGACAGCCAAAATGGGCGTGTGTATAGACATTTGGGATATCTGATTGGGTCTATTGCACCAGGCAAGATAAGTCAATCCCCTTAGCATAGTATTTAAATAGATTCTAAACTGGTCTTTGATCTTCCCGCCTAGGAAGTGTTTGTTCGTCCAACATCGTTCTTCCAACATCGTAACTGCAGCTAAAGCCTAGTTCAGACCAAAGATTTTCCACAAGACCGTAGCTTAATTATACTTCATCGTACGATGTCGTCATGCACCCGAAAATGACGAAAACGGCTGACCTACTGTACATGTACTGTAGGTCGGCTATTTTCGGGGCGCGACGTCGCGATGGACGACGGAGCATACAAGCATTGGAGCGTTGCAGAGAAAATCGCAGCGGTCTGAATTAGCCTTAAAATATTCTGCCAAGATACAGTACATACACTGGAGTTTATTAGGCGCAGTGATTAGAATGTGTTCTCTTAAGCAGCAATAACATTTTATAGGTGCACGAAAAAAAATACAAAATAAAACGAAAAAAGAAAAAGACACTTATCTGTACATTGACCAGCGAGAGAGCTATCTTAAAATAGGAATACAATGGTACATTTACAGTGCTTCGACATGGAAAATGACAATCCAAGTTGGATTAATGTGAGTATTTATTGCTAACTTCCAAAGACCTAGCATACTCGCTCATACTCATTCACCGTCTCTGCTGTTCCACAGGAATTTAACTCCCCAAAATTGCTGGCACTTTTAAAACATTTGTAAATAGATTTGACTTTTATACGTCATTTCTCATTAGTCAGATTGTCTCTCTCTCTCTTTTAGATTTTAAGTATTGCCCATTTTGCTCTTTTGTATAAAAGCATAACACTAATATTTCACATTTTTACTCTTCAAGGACTCCTCCGAGCGGTTTACATTCAATTTAGGAACAATTGATGAGGATAAGAGGAGTTTCGTTCCAAAATACTACAGTGGTCACCTATTCACATACGCACCGGAGTCTCTGAAAGGTACCCACCATAACCCACCATAACCTTAGGTTGTGAAAGGTTGGGGGTGTGGCTATCCCTTGGGGGTGTGTTTTAAGTTTTTCATTTTAGGTGGACAGTAGGTGGCAGAAGAGAGCAGAGGAAAGCAATTACTCTACTTGTAGTTTATTTCTTAAAAGCAGAAGTCATTAGAGAACTTATGAATGCAGACAATTTATCATTGAATTAATAAAACAAACTTATGTACTAGAGTATTTCCAATTTCCAGTAGTTTTACTTTATTTTATACATAGGCTATTTGAAAATAGCTGATCTACAAGCTCACAATTTTCACAATGCTATTTTGAAACATTTTACACAACAGTGTATTTTCAAACATTTTACAGTGGTGTAAAGTAACAAATTACATTTACTCAAGTACTGTACATAAGTAAAGATTTTAGGTATTTTTACTTTACTAGATTATTTCCAATTTCCAGTACATTTATTTCTACTCCACTATACATCTCAGAGGCAAATATTGTTCTTTTACTCCACTACAATTATTTGAAAACTTTAGTTGTTACTTTGTAGATTTTGATTATTACAAAACATACATTAACCACTTCAGCCTTATATAAACGTTGTTACGGCAGAGTTACTGCCGGACCCCCGGCAGTAACTCTGAGGACCCTCTCTCTCTCTCTCTCTCTCTCTCTCTCTCTCTCTCTCTCTCTCTCTCTCTCTCTCTCTCTCTCTCTCTCTCTCTCTCTCTCTCTCTCTCTCTCTCTCTCTCTCTCTCTCTCTCTCTCTCTCTCTCTCTCTCTCTCTCTCTCTCTCTCAATCCGCGGGCTAATAAGTGTCAATTTGGGGGTCCTTCACATGAAAAAGTTTGAGAACCACTGCTCTGATCTCCTCTCCTCTCTCCCCCCCTTGCACTTTGGCTAATTAATATTGACTGTTGTAAGTGAAAAGGTTAAGAAATGTTCAAAAAGTTTACTGTTTCAGTTTTTGAGAGGCTGCAGCCAGTGTGTGCAGTTCAGATTTATGTTGTTCCTGTAAGGATAATTATTGTTCCAATTCCAAATATGGAATCTGTAGCAGCAAAATACTTAAAAAGATAAAAACTGTTTTCTATTGTTCAATTAAATTGGATTCAGTTCTAAAAGGCTAAAAACTGTACACGTCTTTTTTTTAGGGGGGGGCACGGGGTTTTTGTTACCACAATATAAAAATACTCTGTTACAAGTAAAAGGCCTGTGTTAAAAATGTTACTGAGTAAAACTACAAAGTACTGGCATCAAAATATTTTTCAAACATTTTACACAACAGTGTATTTTCAAACATTTTACTGTGGTGTAAAGTATTTTTTTTTCTTTACTGGAGTATTTCCCTCTCTCTCTCTCTTTCTCTCTACTTGTTATGCAGAAAGTCCTCTTTCACACGTTATGTCAAAATGTAAAATAGCAGATCTACAAGCTCACAACGTGTAGCTTAGTTCTGCTATTTTTAAATAGACAACTTTATATAAGGTTAATGGTTAATGTATGTTTTGTAATAATAATCAAAATCTACAAAGTAACTAAAGTTTTCAAACACTTGCACATCGTGTGTGTGTGTGTGTGTGTGTGTGTGTGTGTGTGTGTGTGTGTGTGTGTGTGTGTGTGTGTGTGTGTGTCTGACAGTGTGTGGGCACAGACAGACAGACAGTAGGGGGAGGTAGGTAGCAGGTAGCAAAACCGGTTATGTTAATGATATACTGTGTAGCCTACACTACAGTATTCCAAATAAGCTGAGGAACTCTGCTATCAGGTTCCCCTCCCCCTACAGTACCTCTGTTCCCAGCACACCGTGGAACCACACGTTACTGCCGGACCCCCGGCAGTAACTCTGAGGACCCTCTAGGCAGGGACGTGCTGGCCACTGGGAAATTTGGGACAATTCCAGAAAGGCCTCTCCATTCCAGAAAAAAAGGCCTCTTCCTTTTAAAAAAAACGGCCGAAATGAAGTACCGGCCGGCCAGCCGTTTAAAAAAATTCCGGTGCGGGGCCGTTGGCCGCGCACTTTACGGGCCTCTCTATCTGAGATTCCCGGGCTGAATTAGGGGCCCAGCACGTCCCTGCCTCTAGGGGTCTCGGACCTCCTGTCGAAGACCCCTGATTTAACACACACACTCTCTCTCTCTCTCTCTCTCTCTCTCTCTCTCTCTCTCTCTCTCTCTCTCTCTCTCTCTCTCTCTCTCTCTCTCTCTCTCTCTCTCTCTCTCTCTCTCTCTCTCTCTCTCTCTCTCTCTCTCTCTCTCTCTCTCTCTCTCTCTCTCTCGAAATCCGCGGGCTAATAAGTGTCAATTTGGGGGTCCTTCACATGAAAAAGTTTGAGAACCACTGCTCTGATCTCCTCTCCTCTCTCCCCCCCTTGCACTTTGGCTAATTAATATTGACTGTTGTAAGTGAAAAGGTTAAGAAATGTTCAAAAAGTTTACTGTTTCAGTTTTTGAGAGGCTGCAGCCAGTGTGTGCAGTTCAGATTTATGTTGTTCCTGTAAGGATAATTATTGTTCCAATTCCAAATATGGAATCTGTAGCAGCAAAATACTTAAAAAGATAAAAACTGTTTTCTATTGTTCAATTAAATTGGATTCAGTTCTAAAAGGCTAAAAACTGTACACGTCTTTTTTTTAGGGGGGGGCACGGGGAAAGTAATATAAAGTAACATGTAATATATTACTCTTGATTCCAAGTAATAAGTTATATAATATTATTACTTTTCAAAGGAGTAATAAGTAATAGGTAACATATTACTCTCCTAAGTAATATAGCCCAA
>NC_139944.1:10665911-10688411 GCF_963454915.1 Gymnoscopelus microlampas
TGCAAATCTTTGAATATATATATATTTTTAAAGCAAACATTTTTAACTCAAATCTTTGCTTCTGGGGGTCCCTGGAACAAAATATTTTAATGGGGGTCTGCGGCCAAATACATATAATTTTGGGGGTCCTTGACATGAAAAAGATTGAGAACCACTGATATAGAAACAAACGTTTTTCAGAAAACTGTTGGGATTTAGGAGACATGTAGAATCGGCTTCAGGTCTCAATGGGCTAACAGCAGCCGTAAAGAAATTCTATGAAGCCTATGCGTCGCATTCCATTTTGACAAATCTGGGGGTCGCTGCCTCGCTGGTACGAAATATTTTCAGATGGGGGTCAGTGGGCAAACGCATATCAATTTGGGGGTTCTTGACATGAAAATGTTTGAGAACCGCTGGAGTAGACAAGCATACTGTATAAATGTACTTGATACAGAGGTGAATGCCTGTTTAAAGAAGCATTCACAGCTAAACTGGACACAGTATGTTCATTTTTACATTCTCAGAGTGCAAGTACACTTTTCTGTGTACATACATACTTTGTTATTTATACATTTGAACCTAACCAACCTCTAACTGGTCCTCTTTCAAACAAAACTGCAGAGTCAGCAGTCTCATTTCTTTAGTTCCTATGTTTTTCTTTGCTTTCTATTTTAACTGCACTTAAGGAGCACATTACAGTACAGTAACGTTGTTCATCATGTGTAGAAGCACTGTGAACGTACGTACATGCTGATAAGAGACAGAGAATGTACAGTACAGCCAATATAATGCAATGCAGTAGTCCATGTATAACAGTGGAATTGTTGTAAATATATAGCACTTGGAATTGTTGTAAATATTGTGAAAATAGTTTATGACAAATTTTGACAATTTCAGTTTTTATAGTATAGTTTACTTTGTTGGTTACTTTTGATGCAGTAACGGTAATTTATTTCTATAAATTATTTTGAGTAATTAAAAAGGTCTTAACTCATTGAGTGCCATTCACGTGTTTCACCGCTTTGGTGCAACGTGCCAATCACGTGTTTTCTAAAATAAATAAAATAAAATAAAAATTATAATAATAAAACTTTTTTTTTTCCAGAACCCAAGATATCATTATCTGAAGATTTGCTGCTCCATCCACTCCTTGAAAAAAAAAATCGCACCGACCAGAAATAGCCAGAAATAATTCGGGCTCAATGAGTTAAAAGTCCTTAAATTGTCACTTCACTGTCATCTGGGGTATGCGACCCCCTCCCCCCAACGATATACAACTAAGAAAAAGTTTAAAAACACACAAAGGCATCAATCAGTCCATCTAGGCAAATGCCTTCCCCCATGTGTTACCTGCAGTAATCCAGGAATAATATCAGACAGCAGGGAGTGCAGGGAGTCCTTGGCGATGCGTTCTATAGCCCTGGTCTGCATCTTGATGGCGGCCAGGTTGATGGGGTAGTCTGCCGTCTGGACGATGGGACACAGCACCTTGATGCACTGCTCTGGATGGGTGGAGCCCGCCAGGGTGGAGGCGGTCTCCTCCGCAGCGCGCACCACCTGAAAACACAGCAACACCGACCAGCGACCAGCTTTGTAAGAGAGGGATGTTCGAATAAAGAGGAAAAATAGACATTACCGGGCATGGCGATTTATATCATAGTGCTTTCAGAGGGACATGCACCATAGTTCTCTAGCCGGGAATCAAACCTGGGTCATTGTGATTCTGATTACGTGATCGAAGCGCTACATACTCAGCTATCCTGACAATTGCGATTGTAAAGAGGCATTTACAGTATTTCATAAGTGATTTGGACAGTCTACATCAGACCTTAACAGCTGCATTTTTTCCTTAGCACGTATTTTTTTCTGCAACTCCAAAATCTTCAAATCGTTCAATTCACTGTAGAGGAAGAACTAGAGCCTAATCAATCTAGACACTAAATTTGTGAAAAAATTACACATAACTTTATTCAACCACTTAAGCCTTATTCAAAGATTTTCAAAAATAGCAGATCTACAAGCTCACAATGCATTGCAGCTTGAAGAGTGGTTACTTTTGAAAATCTGTGAAAACTGTTGAAAATGCCCAAAATAGGGACACCAGGTTGAAAGCTGTTAAACGTAGGGACAGATCAGCTGCAATACCAATTACATTTAAAAAAAAGTCGTATATCGGCTCTGGCTCTAAGAAGAACCCTGCTTATCATTCACTCGCCTCCTTGTGGGAGTCTTTGTGGGCCTCCAGGGTCTTCATGATGGTCAGTTCTGCATAGTTCTTGAAGCGGGCCGGCTGGTTCCTCAGAATCTCCTTCAGGACGCGCAGGGACAGAGCCCGGATGGTGTGCTGCCAGGATGAAGGTGGACAACAGAGAGATGTTTGTGGTGTTTTCTGCACAGCAAAGTCCTCTGTGTACATTTAACCCATTAAGACCCCCAGAAAAGTAAAGATTTGAGTTACAAATGTTCACTTTAAAAAATATACATAAAAAAAAAATTCACAATAAAAAAAAATAAGCAGATCTAGAAGCTCATAGTACAGCACTCGGTGCCGCGCTATGAGCTTGTATATCTGCTATTTTTGAATAGCCAAATAAATCTAAAATGACACAGATGCGTTCCCGGTCTTAAAGGGATAACCTTTCAAATGTCCATTTTTACATTTCACATGTAAAAATGGCATAATACATACATTATGCCTATATTCCTCAGGAGAGTTAGAAAAACAACAGACATGAAACCTACAGATTGTAGCTTTAAACCACTGCTTCCCACAAGGACCATTTCAGTTAGATAGAGGTTTCCAGTGGACATGAGGATTTTGCTCAGGCATAAGCAGGGCCACTAAAACAATCCAAACAATATAGCTGCAAGCAGCGATAATACGGGGCCAGGAGAGAGAAAGAGAAATGATAATTCCTTTAACAGGTCAGTTCATGAAAGTCCTTGCGGTCTTGTTTCCAATGAGGGCCTGTGAGCAATTAGGGGTCCCTGAGTCTTGCTCAGGGACAAATTTTGTTTCATCGACACATTTGCTGACCTGGCCTGGAATCGTACCTGGGTCAACCAGAGCCTCTGGCTCCCTAGGCGGGCTCACTAACCACTCAGCTATGGCCAACCCTCAGAGAGAGAGAGAGAGAGAGAGAGAGAGAGAGAGAGAGAGAGAGAGAGAGAGAGAGAGAGAGAGAGAGAGAGAGAGAGAGAGAGAGAGAGAGAGAGAGAGAGAGAGAGAGAGAGAGAGAGAGAGAGAGAGAGAGAGAGAGAGAGAGAGAGAGAGAATAGCTTGAAGAGAGAGAGAGAGAGACATGGAAACGGAATAGATTGAAGAGACAGAGAGAGAGACATGGAAACGGAATAGATTGAAGATAGAAACGGAATAGATTGAAGAGAGAGAGAGAGAGCCATGGAAACGGAATAGATTGAGTCATGTTTTTTGCAATTCAACTTAAATGAGTCTGCATCAAGTGAGGCTTGAACCGGCAACCTTGCGATCGTGAGGCACTCTTAGGTAGCTGCAACACTACCTATAGTGCTATAGCTTTGTCCAGGCTGATATTGTCTGTTGAGGATCACAAACTCTTGCCTTCTGTCATGACCCAAGCCCCTGTTTCACTAACACAAAGATCACTCGTTCACAAACCATTTACCAATGAAGAAATTGTACATCTCCTCAGAACCAAAACTAGTGAAAGTAGCCGATCTACAAGCTCACAAACCATTAAAAGTTGTCAGATTGTACATCGGCTATTTTCACAATGAAGTATGTTATACATTGAAAAAACATACTCTCATTGCTATCTGAAAAGTTCTGAGATTGTAGATCAGCTATTCTCACAATGAAGTATGTAAAAAACACTCAATTAAGTATTTCATGTTATCTTTAACAATTGCAAATGTATTCATTGATAGTCATGTTGTGTGAAATGCAACTTAGATGAAGTCTGCACCAAGTGAGGCTTGAACCTGTGACCTTGAGGTTGTGAGACATACACTTAAGCGGGACGCTATTGGACCAACAGACAAACCTCTGAAAAAAGAGATCACAGTGATCATACAGTTTCACGCAAATAGCTGAAAAATCCTGGGTTTAAGTGTTTTTCAAACTGCTCAAGATTGCGGACAATCTAAGGGCGGTGCTTACTGGTCAACGTGATAGATGTGTTCCTCATTAGTCAAGGCACATGTGTAAGCAGGTCTAATGGCTGTCGGCCAAACGAGGCATGACTTTTGCCTGTTTAAAGTTTCAATTTTCAAAAAATTGCTATAGCGCCCCCGTTTGACCAATTGGAGTAAGATTGGTTTCAGTGATATTTGGAATGGCCCTTTACATTTCTGCAAAGTTTCAAAGAATGGTAAGTCTGCATGTATGTGTTAGGGGCAGATGAATAATTGTCATAAAACTGCAATATTCATTGGCTCATTAAAGCTTCATTTTTTCACTTATGGAAAATATTTTGCAAACGTTTTTTGGCATAGGTCCAAAGTTCATGTGTAAAAAGTTTCGTGCAGATTACTCAAAAATCCCAGGAGGAGATAGGTTTTAACTGTTTTTCATATAATTCAAAATGGTGGGAGATCTAAAGGTCAGAGGTCAAAAGTCAGAGTGTGAAAGTTGTTCAGCATGAGGAGACGCATGTGTGCATCGAAGTTTCATGGCTGTAGGTCAAACAGGGCATGAGTTGTACCTGTTCAAAGTTGGCATTTTTCAATTGAGTGCTATAGCGCCACCTTTTGACGAAAGATTGTGAGAATGATTTCTTGATCGTTTTTCATGACCATCTATCATATGGCCGAGTTTCATAAAAAGCGACTGCACGGTTCAGCCAGAACTGCCAAAAGTGGCAGAAGAAACGGAATAATCGGAATAACAATACGGGTCCATGCTGGAAGCCTGGCCCCGTAAAAAGTGTCCACTGTAAAGGAACAATGGTTACATAACCTTACATCCACTTAGACATTCTAACTGTTATAACACATAGAATGATTATATACTCATTACATTCCTGATGACTTATATCCATTGATTGATTGATTGATGCAATACAATACATAAGAAACATCCAACTCAGTAGCATCAACGACTAGATGTCCTTGTTGAATGCAATGTGCATGAAGTTCTATGTTTGACCGCTAGATGGCAAACTAAGACCATAGAATGGAGTAAGCATATTAGACTCCTTCACACAATATATCGTGGAGATTACACATTAAGTATAATATCATTTTCTGTTATTGTTTTATTGTTTATTAGGATCCCCATTAGCTTTTGCCATGACAAAAGCTAGTCTTCCTGGGGCCACTGCAGGATCAATATTCTACAGAAAATATTGATTTTCATGTCTGATACAGATATTATAATAAGACATATTTGTTATGTTTAATTTACAGAATCAGATGCTCAGATGTTCTAGCACACATCTGAGGCTGAATGTAAATCCACTAATCAACCCCATAGGTCACAGTTGGGCTTGCCTTCACAGGTTAAGTGGACTCCAAAGGTAAATTCCTTACCTTGAATAATCCACCACCTATTATTTTAGGAGGAACAAGCCAACAGCAGTCAGGGCAAGTTCCGTAAGCTGCAACATGAACTGGATGAGGCAGAAGAAAGGGCTGATATTGCTGAGTCTCAGGTCAACAAGATGAGAACCAAGAGTCGTGATACGGGCAAGGTAAGCATAGTGGCACTTATCACTATTTGACCATTTTCAAAGCAGATGTGAAATTGAAACCTCTATTTTAATATATTTATAATATTTATTTTCTTCTCTTACAGAAAGGTAAAGATGAGGAGTGAAGCTCCCTGACAGACCGTTCTAATGAAATTATTTTTCTCTATGCAACATAGCAGAAAAAAATAATAAAGCAATCTTATGAACTGAATACATAGGACCACAATGGAAACAAGTCCCAAGGACTTTGTTGTGTTATCCTTTTAGCCTTAAATGTCTTACTGTACCACATGCTGTTTACATTTCTGACTAATAAAGTATTCAAGTAATCAATGAAAATCTAAAAGCATTGTTTGTTTCAAGTGTGTCCTGTGCCTGCCTTTTCTACATTGTAGAGTAAAAGATGTTTTTTAATATATATATAACTCACTACTGTTCCCAAAAAGCTCCAAGGTCAAGGTTAATGCTAAAAAATGTGATGTATTACCTTTTGTTGTCCTTGCTTACTGTAAATCGCTCTGGATTAAGAGTCTGCTAAATGCCTAAATTGTAAATTGTTAACCCCCCCAGTAGTAGTTCTTTGCCTTTACAAACGCCTCTATGAAAACAAATAGTCAAACTAAATGCAAAATATGTACTATGATAATGTGACAGTCCAAACAATACATCAGCACACAGCTCAGCACTTTATTATGACTTTATTTCATGCATAATATTAATCCTGATCCATTTTGGTCAGATGGACGATAATGTTCTACCAGTAAGCTGCAGATAATAACATGAAAATCAATTGAAAAACAACATTGTGAGTGTGCGTTCGATAAAGGGGCTGTAGGAACTCATAAATGCAATAGCACTAACTAAACAGTTTCCATACAGAAAACGAGAATCTTCAGAGAAACTAATATGGCATTGCTGTCAGGCAGAAACCTCATATTTCAATATTTCATTATTTTATTTCATTTTCATAATTTGATGCCCTACTTCGTCATACTGCAGTGTCTCACAAAAGTAGCAAAAATAGCTGAGCTTGTAGATGGGCCATTGTTTGCCATTTTTCAAATTTGTTCAAGTGAAAAAGAAAGTGGTTAAGTCTGTCTCTTGATTTAATAAAGTTTTTTTTTTTTTTTTTTTTTACATTTCCTGAACATGCAACAGTTTTGAAGATATGAGGTTTCCACCCAACAGTGACCATAATCAGCCACTTTGGTCAAGATGAAAACCATTTATTTCAATGATATTTAATTGTGTTTGGTGGATGTTTGTTGATGAACCATTAGGACTGTGGTCGTATGTGATTTGAGGGTTGTTTGAACGTGGGACCAACTAAACTTCCATGTCGTCTGAACTACCATAATGTTCCAATTATTCATTTGATTTGGTCGTGCCAAAAGTGTCAGATCATGTTATTCCTCTGCTTTAAATGAAAAGAGAATTATATGTATATATTCATTTTAAACAATGTTTTGTACCATTGCTGTCATGGATGTGCCTCTGTTGTAGAGCTACACGATTATGGCAACACTTACTCACTATTGATCCATATTGAGATCAGTTATTTAAAAATATATTTATTTATTGTGTAGAATTATTAACTATTGTGTAGTAATGACATACAATATGTCTCAAAACATTAGCATGCTATGCAATTGAATTATTACAAACTAAAGAAATATTAATTTAAGAAATTAAAACAAATGAGATTAGATTAAATAGTTGGTCAATTCACGATGACAACAGCATAGCTTGGTTACAAAGGTTAGTTTCATTGGCCTACAAGTGGGCGTGCCTTCAGATCAGGATGCAGGCCGCGCTTTACCCAATCAAAAGTAGTGGGCAGGATTTACATGTCCGCCGATCCTTCCCCACTCGAAACAAACCGAAACTCATTTAACAATAGCGTCCTCGGAGCAGACAAAACCACGGAAAGATATTCACATTTTAACTTGCTCTTTCACCATAGAAACAAGTGGGCGTATAACCAAAACGATCCATGTTCTCTGGGAGAAGTGGTGTTAGTATTCCGTGTAGAAATATTGTTAGTGGGAATGAAAACATAGTCGCACCACCGGAAGTGAAAGGCTGAAGGCAGACCAAATCCCCGGTTTCCTTGCTCACGGGTGCTACGTTTTCTTCCTCCCAGAGCCAACTGAGATCAAAAACAGCAGAGGGCGCTGTTTTTCCTTTTCATTTGGCGATGGGTTCCCAGAATGCTGTTCAACAATCAGCTTCTTCCCTGTATGAATCCTCAGACGTTCAGATGTGTATTTTGACTACCACTAACTTGTGTGTTTCCCCTTAATGAGTCCTCAGGTGTTTTTGCAGGTGATGTTTTCGACCAAATTGTTCTGCACAAAATGTAGAATCCTCATGTGTGTTTTTAGATGACTCTTGTGACCAAATGTTTTGCCACAAACTAAACAGGGAAAGGGCTTTTCCCCTGTATGACTAATCCTTATATGTGTTTTAGATGACACATCTGACTGAAGTCTTTGCAATAAACTGAACAATTAAAGGGCTTTTACCCTGTATGAATCCTCATGTGTACTTTTAAAACACTCTTGTGACCAAATGTTTTGCCACAGACTAAACAGGGAAAGGGCTTTTCCCGTGTATGACTCCTTATATGTGTTTTTAGATGACACATCTGACTGAAGTTTTTGGAACAAACTGAACAATTAAAGGGCTTTCCCCCCGTATGAGTGCTCATATGTCTTTTTAGGTGACTCACAAGACCAAAGCCTTTGCCACAACTTGCACAAGTAAAGGGTTTTTCCGTTGTATGAGTCCGCATATGTAATTGCAGATTACCCAACTGCCTAAAGCCTTTGGAACAAACTGTACACAGGAAGGGCTTTTCTCCAGTATGAATCCTCATGTGTTGGTTTAGATTACCCATGTGCCTACAGACTTTGCCACAAACGTCACAAATACAAGGCTTTCTCCCAGTATGTAGTCTTGACATATTCGTTCCTTTGTCATTCCTCATGGAGTCGGTTTGTTTTGATGATTTCAGGTCCTGAGACAGCTTGTTAATCAAAGACCGTCTTCGTCCTTTCACATTTTGTGTCTTGTGTGATTTCAGTGTGTTTAAAGCCGACTGATCTCCCCTAGCCTCCTCCCACTCATCATCACTGTCTTCAGTGTCAAATTCAGAACAGTGTGAAGAGAGGAGCAGGTCATCACTAGTTGGTTGTGATGTTCCACAGTCCTCTACACCAGCTTGTGTTTTCATGTGTTCAGTTGAGGTGCTGGCTACAGGCTATGTCTCTCTGTTTTCATCACCATCTTCATCTTCACTTTCCACTGTTAGCAATCCCAACGTTGACCCATCATCCTCCTCTGGACTTTGAAGTACCTCCTCATGTTCCTCTTTAATCTGTGGAGGCTCTGGTTCCTCCTGGACCAGACTGGCGTTTCTGTCATGGTGTTCAGGGGAAACCTCTTTACACACAGGGAGGTTCTGGAAGTCTAAGCAAAAACAATGTATGAGAGAAAAACATTAGATGTTACTTGACCATTGTATTATACAGGCCTATAATTGTTTATTAGTTTTTATACCACGACCCCATATTATGAGGGAACCTTCTCAGAATTACATTTTTCCATTAGACCCCCCCCCCCCCCCCCCAGAACTAAAACACTACGATATCAATAAACCCTATGGAAGTGTTTCTGTACACACATTTGCAAAGGCATTTAGCCAAAAGATGTCGCTAGAACCAACTTTCTTGATCCAGCTCTCGATTTTATCTGTGGCCACCGACTGTGGCGTTTTTCTCCACTGCGGCAGCAGTTGGTAGCTGTTGTCGGTCTGTGAAAATGATCTCCCCCCGCTCGGTAATGTTACATCACGATCTGTAAATCGAACGGTTTGTTGATTCAAATGCCAATTCGGGGGGCTTATTTGGTTTGCTGGTTACAATTTACAACAGATGAAATATACACAGCGTAACTCTGTGAGGGTAGAGATGGAGCCAAATGGACAAATCAGTTTGTGTGCCTCAGCCTCTGCAAGGGCTTGTCTGTGTGTGTTGTCTTGTGTTGCTGCTTGTTGTCAGTGTTGGAAGCGGAGCTGTGTGTGCATGAGGAGTCAACTGGCCGTCCCCTTAATAAGAACAATATTTCAACTTTTTTGGTTGCCAACGCGTGACCCCAACGGCACCTTCCCCACTTTGGGTCGCGACCCATAGTTTGAGAACCGCTGGTCTTCATTATTCTAGAGCAGCGTCAAAGATCACCTTCCCCTGCCATGGTGGAAACCACTTGTAAACAAAAAATCGATAAAATAAAGTAAAACAATACATACCTATCCTGTACAACTTTACAACAGGTTGCAGTCTTGCATCAAGCAGTCCACGTCCCTGGTCCATCACTCGCTGTTCCTCTGAGAACGTTGAATATCTTCCGGAGGCCATCTCTCTGGATACTATAGACCTCTCCCTGTGGTGGTCTGTGGAAAACACCAGTAGTAAAAACAAAAACCTTTAGCTATCATTCAACCTTACATACTGTATGTAATCAAATCAAACTACTGCGGTGGGCCATGGTCCGGTTAACGATTAATTGTCACACAAATAATTGTGTTTTTGACATTGAACATTGGAACAGATGAATACAACTTAACATTTTTGTTTGGTTTTTAGGATTAATAATCACAAATTGCAAAGGGCATACATGACACATAACTTCAATATACAAAGACATTATTAATAATTTTTTACATGTAAAAATAGCAGAAGTAGCTGATCTACAAGCTTACAACGCATCATGATGTGATGCGTTGTAAGCTTGTAGATCTGCTATTTCTGCTTTTTTTTAAATATATTTGAAAATGTGTGAATATTTTTCAACATGGAAACGATTATGAAGATTTGGAAATAATAATTGCGATTAGACGATTATGTAATAATTGTGACAGGCCTACCGGTGTCAAATATTTAATTCAGACCTGCCAACCTTGGGAAAATTATTTTTTAGTAACACACTAATTCACTTTCGTGGTGCTTATGTCAACTTTTTATTCTCATTAACAAAATTATTGTGTTACCATTATCAATAACAATATGTCAAACGCCACGCACACACACGAGATATAGTGGTAGGCCACCACCAAAGTATTAAAACAGTCATCTTCCATAATGAAAATATACCTGAATACACAGTAGTGCAGCTAGTTTTGACGTTTCATTGCAATTGTATCCCCTTTACTTATACTTAGGCGGGAAATTGCCGTTTTCAATACACGATAGTGCACTTGGTGATACAAGCGCGAAATTTGGCACAGATGTCCTTCATATGACCCTAATTGATAATCAACCTCTGGCCACGTAAAAATCCTAAGATTTCAAGATGGCCACCACCAGTTTTCAAAATGGCTGCAACTGGGCCAACATTTTGGACTATATCACTTTGATTTCCCCCTTATTTTAATATAGGAGAATATGTTCTGAAGATATTTCTACCAAGTAAGATAAAAATAATAATATTAGGTTCCAATATGGCGGCATATTTTCCAATATGGCTGCCGATAAATTGCACAAATGTACATTCACATGAGCTTGTAGCACATGTATTTGTCTTAATTACCATACACAGAATCAATTTATAGCACATTTTAAAGTGATTTGGTAGCTTTTTAATGACCTAGGGCAACAGACTTTTCACCAATAAATACAAAAACGTAGATATATATAGGGATATTTTCTCAAACAAATGCTGACCTTTTTCTCTTTCCGTGGAAGGACAAAACTGTATGGCATCTGCTGAACGCATGAAAGAAGCAAAGACCTGAGGACTTTGATCCAATAGCTGATGCATTTTCATGAGGGGGGATCCATCTGAGGTCCTTCGACAGCTTTTTCAAGCCAAGTCTTTGTGTCTGGGTAGCTCAGTCGGTAGAGCTTTCACCTTCAGATCACATGGTCATGGGTTCGATCAGGATCAGTGTATGAGTAGGTACGGTGAGTGTGGCGCTCCACCTCAGCAATACCAGGGGGTCTATAAGACCCCTGCGTTCTCAGCTGATACTGACAATAAGTCTCAGACTTACTTAATATGAACAAGTGTAACTGCTATGACAACAATGTCAGTATCTGAGCTGCGAATCATGATGTGTCAGATGCTATCCTCTGCAGCTCTGCCTCAGATACTGACATTGTTGACATAACAGTTTCACTTGATAAAAGACTTGGCTTGAATTAGCTGTGGATTGCCTTTGGAAGGAGGGAAGGATCTCAGATGGATCCCGGTTCATGAAATTGCATCAGCTATTGAATCAAAGTCATCAGGTCTTTGCTTCTTTCATGCATTCAGGGGATTTCACACAGTTTCGTCCTTCCATGGAAACTAAGGGAAAAAGGTCAGCATGGCAGACAACTTCTCCAAATTAGGTTCAACACCTGTTGCAATAAATGATAAACATATGCAAGTCATTGAGGAGTTCATAGTACTCATGTAATTGTAATTGTAACTCATGTAATTATAAATTTATTCATTCCATCCGTGAAGGAAAGATAGGAGGAGGGCTGGCTGCTATCTTCTCGAATAAATTTAAATGCAAACCCCTGAACCTTGGCATTTTCAGCTCATTTGAATATATAGCCATTACAATTGAAAGTACAACTCCCACACTTTTGGTCACCATCTATAGACCACCAATGTACTCAACCTCCTTCCTAGCGGAAATCTCAGATTTCATTTCAGTTTGTGTGACCAATCATGACAACATTCTCATAACTGGGGACATAAATTTACACATGGACAATACCCAAGAACGCAGGGCCTTAGATTTTCTACAAGCACTACACTCCTTTGACCTTGTACAACACGTTGTTGGCCCAACCCACAACCATGGTCACACTTTAGACCTAGTGATTTCTAGAGGGCTGACCACTGTGGTCGACAGGATTATTGACCTACCTGTGTCAGACCACTACTGTGTATTTTTTAATGTCACTATCCCAGGCTTAGAAAAAAATGTCACCAAATGCCCTAAAAAAAGGCGCTTTATTGGTCCCTCTTCAGCTGCCATGTTCTCAGACCACATGTACATCCAGACCCAGGCTCTTCCTGACAATAATAGGTCAATTCATGAAAAAGTTAACAGTTTTAATCACAAATTAAGGTCAACCATAGACATAGTAGCACCTGAGAAAATCAAAAAGAAACCACAAACCATGGCCACGCCCTGGAAAAACGATCAAACTGGCCTGTTAAAGAGAGAATGCCGCAGAGCTGAGCGTGCCTGGAGGAAAAGTAAACTAACAGCCCATCGGGAAATCCTCTTAAATTCCATCCACACATACAATAAAGCTCTGCGCAACGAAAGGCAGGCTTATTTCTCTAAAATAATAAGTAATAATAGCAACAACCCCAGAATATTATTCTCCACTATTGACCGGCTCCTAAATCCCCCCCACCTCAACGAGCATCTCCACCAACCCTCACAGTTAAAGTGCGAGGAGTTCGCTTCGTTCTTCGAAGACAAGATTATTAACATCCGAAATAGCATCTCAATTAATAATAATATTAATACAAATCCCCCCGTGACTAGAGTGTTTTTGAACCAACTACATAATTTTAATGAAATTAATGAAGGGGAACTCCGGAAAATTATTACTGAGCTAAAATCCGCCACATGTTCACTGGATGCCATCCCAACCTCCTTTTTTAAAGAGACAGTAGACTGTTTTATCAATGAACTACTGGACATTGTTAACTGCTCCCTAACATCAGGCACTTTCCCAGACCCACTTAAAACCGCTTTAGTCAGGCCACTACTCAAAAAACCTAATTTAGACTCCTCTGTTATGATCAACTACAGACCAATTTCCAACCTGCCCTTTGTAGGTAAGATTCTGGAAAAAGCAGTGCAGAAACAGCTAGAGCTGTTCCTTCATGAAAATGACATGTACGAAAAATTTCAGTCCGGTTTCAGAGGCGGACATAGCACAGAGACAGCACTTATTAAAGTCATGAATGACATCAGACTGAGCACAGACCAGAAGAAAGCTTCTGTCCTTGTCCTCCTCGACTTGAGTGCCGCTTTCGACACCATCGACCATGGAATACTCCTGAACAGACTTGAAACCCGGATTGGCCTCTCAGGACCCACACTGAACTGGTTCCGCACCTACCTCACAGGCCGGAACTATTCTGTGAGTCTTGGAGACTATGTCTCAGAGAAGCGAAGTTCCCTATTCGGTGTCCCCCAGGGCTCGATCCTCGGTCCACTGTTATTCTCCCTTTACATGCTCCCACTTGCAGAAATTATACGTAATCATGGCGTCCACTTCCACAGCTATGCCGATGATACCCAGCTGTATCTATCCATAGATCCAAACAACAGTGACTCACTTCATCCCCTGCTCAACTGCCTCTCCAGCATTGAGCAGTGGATGAATAGCAATTCCCTGAAATTAAACCAAGATAAAACGGAAATTCTCATCATTGGCACAGACGCTCAAAAGCTTGTAGTCATGAACACACTCGGAAATCTGTCCGCACAGGTAAAACCAACTGTGAAAAACCTGGGTGTTATCCTCGACGCCGACCTCAATTTTGAAAAACACATAAGCAATGTCACTAAAATAGCTTTTTACCACCTGAGAAACATTGCACGAGTTAGACCCTTCCTCTCCTTAGAGGATGCTAAGAAACTGACCCATGCCTTTGTTCTATCAAGATTAGATTACTGTAATGCACTCTATACAGGCTTACCCAAGAAAACTATTGAGCGGCTGCAACTTATTCAAAATGCAGCAGCCAGAATCCTAACGAACACCAGGAAAAGGGACCACATTACGCCTGTACTTGCGTCATTGCACTGGATCCCTGTGAAGTTTAGAATAGATTTTAAAGTTCTTTTACTTGTTTTTAAAGCCTTGAATGGCCTAGCACCCAGCTATCTGAAAGATTGCCTAGAGAAGTATGTCCCAGGGCGCCCCCTCAGGTCACTCGGTGCTAGACTGTTGACGGAACTGCCAACAAATGGCAAGAAACATGGGGAGGCTGCCTTTGGTAGCTATGCACCAAAGATTTGGAACCTACTCCCCCTGCATATCAAACAGGCAACCTCAGTTGATGGTTTTAAGAGGCAGCTAAAAACCCACTTCTATGATCTTGCTTTTAACTGATCTCCTTTTAATCTTTAATCCGTAGATTTTAACTTATTGTTTTGTTTAACTTGTTTGTTTTTGTTTTTTTTTACCTGAATGTAAAGCACTTTGAACTGCATTTATGTCTGAAAGGTGCTCTATAAATAAAGATTATTATTATTATTATGTACAAACTTCATAGAAGTAGTTCCTACAAGGAAGTGAATGCAAGTGAAGTGCATTCCAAGCAGGGCATATATGGGGTAATGGGGCCAGTCACTCTTGTGCAGTCCTGTTTGCCAAATTATGCCAGAAGCTGACACGATGTGGATGTAAAAAAGCATGTTCTGGACACTGCAAATGCTTTAAGTTTGGACTTATCTGCACACCCCTCTGTGGTTGCAGTTGCTAGTACTCTGGCCTGTCACTTGCCCAGCCACCAATGTAAATGAGAATGTGTGTACTGTATAATGACTTGATAACAAAACAAAAAGTAAGCACTAAGCTTTACCAAGCTAATAAATCACTTTCAAATGTTCCATAAATGGATTCTGTGTATGGTAATTAATACAAATACATGTACTACAAGCTCATGTGGATAAACCACAAGCAGTAGGGCTGTCAAAAAAAATCGATTCATGAATAAATCGCGATTCTTAATGCCACGATTTTAAAAATCGATTCAAAATATTAAAATCGATTTTAAAAAAAAAATATATATATATATATATTTTTTTTTTTATAAAATCGCAATAAATCGCAGAATCGAATATCAATTAATCGCAGAATCGCAATTTTAATCGAATCGGCACCCTAGAAAATCGCAATAAATCGCAGAATCGCAATTTTAATCGAATCGGCACCCTAGAAAATCGCAATAAATCGCAGAATCGAATCGAATATCAATTAATCGCAGAATCGCAATTTTAATCGAATCGGCACCCTAGGAATCGATTTTGAATCGAATCGTGAGGTAAGTGAATCGTGACACCCCTAATAAGCAGATGCACATTTCTGCAATTTATCGGCAGCCATATTGGAAAACATGCCGCCATATTGGAACCTAATGTTATTTTTTATCGTACTTGGTAGAAAAACCTCCAGAACATATTCTCATATATTAAAATAAGCCCCAGCAAAGTGATATAGTCCAAAACATTGGCCCAGTTGCAGCCATTTTGAAAACTGGTGGTGGCCGCCTTGAAATCTTAGGAATTCTGCGTGGCCAGAGGTTGATTATCAATTAGGGTCATATGAAGGTCATCTGTGCCAAATTTCGCGCTTGTATCACCAAGTGCACTATGGTATCAATTTGCCGCCTTACTATTAACAACACTTGCCAAAACACACTGAAAAAGTAAGCTGATCATAACTGATGTCAGGCTGAAACCTAATTTATGCTCCATCGTGCGACAAAAACAGCAGACCTGGTTCTCCAGAGTGAGTGACACCCACAGCCACAATACCTGAGGGAGCGCTCCGATTTGGTATCCCCCAAATTTAGCAAAGGAAATACATTCTACAATGTGGAATGTCCTGACATGAATCACTTTCAAAACTAGCCTGTAAAAGTATCTGTCAGAAAACTACAAGCGCCTCCGATCTGGTACCGCCCAGATTTAGCAAAAAGATCATTCTACAAAAAAAAAATGTTTCTGTCAGAAAACTACAAGTGAAGATAGATATTAAATCCCAATGAAATGAGGGAACATACATTGATGCCAATTTTCCTTTTTCTCCTTTGTAAATATAGCTATTTGTATTTGTTGATGACATATATTAATGTGTTAATATTATATGCTTTGTTGATGAATCCCTATTATACATTGTGCGAAAATCAGCGCTTCCGTGTGTGTCAGTTATCAGTGTCCCCTGTCTCCTGAATTTGGTTATCATTCATTGTTTCGTTATACAACACAACAACATGTCAAATTTCAGTTCAACAATGCCCACAACATCCTTGGTTTATTTAGCCATTGTTTCGTCTACTTCTCATTGCTCACTATACATTTGTAACCTGACCCTGCCAGAGGTGGCGGTATTGAGTAACCAGGTTCCTCAAGACAGCTACATCTGAGATCGCTCAAGGGGTTGAGCTAACACCGTACCGCTCCCGGTACGGACCAATCAGCGTGAGCTAAGGGCGTGATCTGGGCAAAAACGGATGTGACGCCATATAGACGCGTCTGTTGTTTTGTAGTTTCTTCACTAGTCAACATGGCCGCTACCATGAGCAACACCGATATGACGATAGATGCTGCAATAACATTAGTTATTTCTCAACTGGACAATATTTCTTCTTTGAAAGAAGAGCAAAGTTTGGCACTGAAGGCTTTTCTGCGTGGAAAAGATGTTTTTGCTCTCCTCCCGACTGGCTTTGGCAAGAGTTTAATTTACCAACTAGCTCCACTGGTAGCGAAAGAACTGGGGACGAAGCCGAAGCCTATATTGATCGTCGTATCTCCTTTGACTGCCCTCGTAGCAGATCAAATCAAAGAGGCTACGAATCTGGGACTCTATGCTGCGCAACTCGTAGATAATGCAGCACACACCGACATCCTCGACGGCCGATGTCAGCTGGTCTTTGGTAGCCCGGAGACGTGGTTACTGGAAGATAAATGGCGTGATATGCTTTCCTCACAAGTGTATCGTGAAAACCTACTGGGCATTGTCGTCGATGAAGTTCACGTCGCATACAAATGGTAAGCTAAACGCCGTTAAATGGCTGTATAGTGTAATTGTTACACTACACATACACTGTAATGTTAAACTGTAAAACAAAACAGAGCAGCGTGTTACGGTTACAGTAGTTCAAAGACGAAGTGTTTGTAACATTTATGTTTTATTTAGGTCAAACATTATATTATAAACAATAAGCTAACACACACAAACAGACCAAATGTTAAACACAGATCTTACTCTAACTGTATTGTTGTAATGCAACTATGCACGTTACTATTGCTGCTACCTAGACTCAATGTAGGATTTCTTTTTCTTTCAACCAGGGGACTGGGAGCAAACGGAAAGCCAGCCTTCAGAGAAGCCTTTTCCAGGCTGAATGAACTAAGATCCATAGTCAAAGAAGGTGAGTTTTGAAACACAGTAATGCTACATGATTAAATACATGATTAATTAATATCAAAATCCATAAAAGGGGGCTGCATTGTGCTGCTACCTGAGGGGGTTAATGTTGGGGGGGTTAGGTTAATCCCCCTATTTTTAATGTTAGGGGGAGGGGTGTGTTGTGCTGGCAACTTGGGCAGGCTGTTAACCCCCCTGTTTAGCCAGGTTAGGGGGAGGGGTGTTTACACTACAGGTACAGGAGCAGATCATAGAAGTTGGTGCTGTCCAAGTGTAGTTATTTGTCATGTAAAGAAAATACAGTATGATATGTGGAAATGTCAGTCTTTACCTGAAGCTACCCGATAACATAAATAACCTAATTATTTCCCCTTTATAACACTATAGAAAGTGTAGCCTACAGCAGTTCTTCATTAATGCTTCTTTGCTGATATATGTGCACTTATTGTCTTTCAGGTTTACCTGTTTTAGCGTTGACAGCATCTGCTGATAACAAGAACAGAGGCCGTGTGACCAGGATGCTGAATATGGAGGAGGCAACTCTCGTGACTGTTAGCCCAAACAGGAGAAACATCCGGCTGGGACTGAGTCGGGTTCCTGCTGATAACTTGAACTGTATGGACTGGGTAGTAAAGGAGGTCAAAGATAAGGGTCTATCAATGTCTCCCATCATAATCTATTGCAGAACACTGAAGTTAGTTGGGAGAGTGTTCACCTATCTTAAAGCAGAATTGGGAGAAGATGCTTGGGTTAACAGAGACCAGGATCAGAAGGCTGAGAACCACCTTATAGGAATTTTCCACAGCAACACACTGTCAAAGTACAAAGACAGAGTTTTGGCCTCCTTTAGTGGAGAGGGAGAGGGGAGCTGCCGAGTGGTTGTTGCAACAACAGCTCTTGGGATGGGCTTGAATTTCCCTAATGTTTCTCATGTTGTAATGTATGGTTTGCCAGAGGATGTTGAAGACATTGTTCAAAAAGTTGGAAGGGCTGGCAGAAATGGGTTACAGTCACATGCAATTTTGTATGCTATAAAAAAAACTGTAAGTGCTGGTCCAGAAGTGAAAGAACTGATACACACTGGCACTAAGAGCTGCTTTAGAAAAGCACTGTACGGCCATTTTGAAAACCAGCCAACAAGTGTAGAGCCAGGGCATGTCTGCTGCAGCTATTGCCACTCTGTATGTTCATGTGCAGGTGAAGATTGTGACGAGCCTAGCCCCAAACATGAGGTAATAGAACAAGATGCTGGCATGCAAGGGAAATGTAGAGTGGTAACACAAGAGGACAAATCTCTTATCGGGGAAATGTTAGAGGAGTATATGAGTTGTTTAGAAAAAGACACAGCACATGTCTACACTAGCAAGTCAGCATGTACTGGTTTCAGTGCTGAGCTCATTGATGCAGTAGTAGAACGCTGCACACACATATTTGACTTGTCTTACATTCTTAGAAACCTTCCCGTATTCAGAAAAAAACATGCAAGAGAAATTCTGCTAATCATCAATGAAGTCTTTGGTGACATTGAGGATGTAGAGCCTTCTTCTCAAGAGGATAGCTTCACTGAGCCAGACATCGATTATACAGGGTATTTTGATGAAGATGATGAGGACTTTGAAATGGGAACACAGCACAGCAGCTCAGAATCGTCTGACGAATAAGCAGTTGGCCATTAAAGGCTCTTATAAGACTCACATTGGTTGTCAATTAAAGCTGTGGAATATTTAGTTGACTGAATGCTCATGATTAAAATGGTTTTGTATGTAATTTGAACATAAGCAAGTGATTAAAAGTTTGTCGCTGCAAAAAATCTGGTGTCGTTTCTTTTCCAGGTATGCAAATATATCACTTTTAGATTGATAACCTTTTATCACAAAATAAGTACATCATTGTTTTACATCTGTCCTGGTACTGTATGTCACCCTTTTCACTATGCATGATGACTCTTAATCCCTGCTTTTCTCCCCCATGTTAAAATTGATTGTTTCAAATCATTAGGCTATAGAGGCATTGATCAGTTTGCCATTTTACACATGGGATCCAACTTTGATACTGTACAAACATGTTATGATGTTTTAGAAAGTAAACATGAACAAGTGAGGCAAATTAAAATATTTATTTATAAAAAAACAACTAAATGCTATAGTTGCGCATACTCAGGTAGGGGAAAATCACAACAATATATATATAACAGGATTATAAAAACAATACAACATGCGTAGCCTATATTCAATAGGGTCCTAACTATGTACACTCTCATATCCCTTTCAAGTACCCTTTGTTAAACAGTGCAAATTCGAGATACATATTTTCTGTGTGTGAAAGTAATGAGAAAAATAAAGATGCACTTGGTCCAGTCATTGATGAACAGCAACAGTGAATTATTGCAACATTTTTGACTACTTGGCAGGAGTTATTGCACAGACTTTTATAGCACAATGAGATTTACGTTATCTAAAGTGTATCGTGGACATGTTGAAAGACTGTAAGGCTATATTATTGACTGACTCAGACTCAAGAGTAAAACGCTTTAACGCTGAGAGGAGAGTTTGGTGACCACAGGCAGGATGCCTCAGGTGACGTCGGTGTTTCTGCTGTAGCGGTAGCCGTTTCTGGAGGTCTTCTGTCTTTGTCCTCTTTTTCCCATCGCCTTAAAATGGAAAAATCGTCTTCCATTCTTTGAAGCAAGCGAAGACATGACCAAACATGCGACACGATACGGAGGGGTCTTTAAACAGTGTTAAAGCTAACGCTATCAGGCGTTCGTTAATACTTGTTTCGTTTGCAGGCTGAGGCTTATCAAATATCTTCCTTGTACCCGTTAAAATACCTTTTATGCGCAGATTCGTGTTACAAAATCGGCAAAAATCTCCGACCTCCATGATAACTTTTTTTTTAGCAACTTCTTGAGAGTTCTTGTTGTTGTGGTGAAATACTGGACTACGATGGTGATTTCCTGGTGTCGCTCCTACCATACGTCACGTAGACACATCGATATGATTGGTTGTGTTTGCACGCCCACACGGTGATAGACAGACGGTCCCATCCAATCATCTACCAAGTATCTTGAAAAAAAGGAACAGCCCCGTCATCGAATTGGCTCCCGAGATCCCAGATCCAAATAAGCTGTGAAACAAATGTGTGGAGCAAGCTTCTTGGATCTGGTAGCGTCAGGTTAATACATTTGGGAACCACACCGGAAAAGAACACTGTTCACCGTTAGCAACAGTTAACCGAAATGGCTAATAATTAGAGCCCCTTGAAGCACCTCAGTACCATTACAGTTGAATTGAAGTGTGCCTCATTTACTTCCATTTGTACATTCTCAAAGTTACAGACCTGTAAGGGTCCATTTGGTTCCATTAGTATGCTACACTCTCACAGTAACAGACCTGTAAGGGTCCATTTGGAACCCTGAGGGTCCCTGGACCACACTTTTGAGAACCACTGCTTTACATAAATGCATAACTAATATTATGAACAAGAAGAACAAGATTTTTGTACAGGATCTCCTCACTGGTAAGTAGGAATACATAATGTCTCTTCGACTATGCATGCACCTCATGGTACCATAGCACCACTAAGGCCTTAAAAACATGGCTCCAGACATCCCAAAACAAACTGGTCAAGCTACTGCTTGGCTTCACACCTACAACTCATCTAACCCCTGCTCATTTTGCTAGGGTGGGATGGCTCAGGGTAGAGGACAGAGTACAGCAACTTGCAATAGGCCTGGTCTGCAAGATACACTACACCACACAGACACCCATGTACCTGTCAAACTACTTCAAAAACGTCCACAAACACAATATTAGAAGGAGGTCCTCAACTCACGTTCAACCCAGATTTGGCTCAAACAAGGGGTTAAATTCATTCTACTGCTATGCCACCAAAATGTGTGAATCCTTACTCTCCTTCAAACCCACTCTAAAAGAGCACTTAGAGGTGGCTGCAATTCGGAACTGGCCCCTGTAAAAAGTCCAAGCCTATCACCAGAAATGCCCTATGGTGTTCTGTATGTAACAGACTGCAGACTGCAGTGTGTAGTTTGGTGTTGTGTATGTAACAGACATAGTCTGCAGTGTGTAGTTTGGAGTTGTGTATGTAACAGACATACCTGCAGTGTGTAGTTTGGTGTTGTGTATGTAACAGACATACCTGCAGTGTGTAGTTTGGTGTTGTGTAGTGTCTCTATCTCTCTCTGGAAGAGGTTGCACATGAACTCTGCAGCCGCACTGAGGCGCTCCAACACAAACACTCTGACATTAAGCTTCACGAAACAAACATCACTTGTGTGTTTCTCCAAAACACACAATATCTCCTCTCCTACCGACGTCATGTGTGCATTTATCTTCATCCGCACATACTCCATTTGACGCATTTTAACTCCTGTTTGGGATTTTTTTTTTCTCACGAGCTCTTTGTTCAACAATTAGAGTTAAAAATAACACCACCATGAAGCACGCAGTTACTTCCGGCTTAACGCCTAGAATAAAAAAGAAGGATGGATTACAGGGGCGTGTCCCAGCGTAGTACCGGGGTATTGCACATGCGCAGTAAAATCCTGCCTGAACATACAAAAAGGCTCAGTAGATGGCAGCGTGTGACCCTTAAACGGTAGTGTTTGTTTTGTGTCACTTCAGTAGCCACGGAGACCTGCTGAAGATCTT
>NC_139944.1:10693411-10725911 GCF_963454915.1 Gymnoscopelus microlampas
GTTTAATCTGTATCCTGACTGAGTTCTCTATCCTTATTGGATAAAATTGGAAATGAAACTGAAACTGAAACGAAAATGCATTTTCTGTTTTATAAAGAGCTGGAGAGACATGGAGACTCCTGTTACTGATCAGACACTCTATAGCAATGACTACTATCAGAATATAGAGCTATTTAACACTTATTTTAACCAAAGAAAATCACTTACCCTACCTTTAAAGTGGTTCAAATCTAAAATTACAGATGCTTACCCGGTCTTAATGGGTTACTTAATGGGTTATAACAGAGGTACTGTTATACAATAATGCTAAAAGGATGACACAGAAAGCCCTGAGGGAGAGAACCCGGGCCCACCACTGAGCTCAGCAAAACAACAAAAGACCGTATTTGTGCCGCTCTGCCTTTCTTGTTGTGGCAAGCCTATTTATCCGAGGAATGGGGGAATGGCATCAACAGTTAGAATCCAGAATCCTCTCAATCCTCTCCTCCACACATCCTCCACATCTGTTCCCCCTGAGGACTCCTCTCCTCTCCTCTCCTCTCCTCTCCTCTCCTCTCCTCTCCTCTCCTCTCCTCTCCTCTGCTCTGCTCTGCTCTGCTCTGCTCTGCCCTGCCCTGCCCTGCCCTGCTCTCCTCTCCTCTCCTCTCCTCTCCTCTCCTCTCCTCTCCTCTCCTCTCCTCTCCTCTCCTCTCCTCTCCTCTCCTCTGCCCTGCCCTGCCCTGCCCTGCCCTGCCCTGCCCTGCCCTGCCCTGCCCTGCCCTGCCCTGCCCTGCCCTGCCCTGCCCTGCCCTGCCCTGCCCTGCCCTGCCCTGCCCTGCTCTGCTCTGCTCTGCCCTGCTCTGCTCTGCTCTGCTCTGCTCTGCTCTGCTCTGCTCTCCTCTCCTCTCCTCTCCTCTCCCCCCCCCCATTTTTATTGAGGTTTTCCCATTTTTAAAAACAAGGAACATGCAACAAAACAGAACATGCCAGCCCTGAGGGGGAGAGAAGAATAGACTAGTAGGCAAAAATAAAAAAATCACACCCAGTGTGAAGTGGGCGGTGTGGTCACAGTGGTATTTTAACATCTACTCAGGCTTATGTGTGCATCCCAGAAAGTTGCTTGTTTCAATATTTAGATACTCAATATTAATTTGATCAAACTGTATACAAACCCATGATTGTATAACTTCAAACTCCATTTGAACCATGTTAGATTAACTGATTAACCGTCTGTTGCCTTTTTCTAGATTACGGTCTCGGGTATACAGTCTATATACAGTAGTTTATATAATTATACACAAAGTGTCACTACAATGTATAGAATTATACTGTTTAGAATTAATATGTCTAGTGACATATTATACAGTGTAGTGTACATTTATGCTGTTGTTTTTGTCTCCAAGCTAACTAAGAATTTATACTGAGTTAATAATACTTTTCCTGTTTGTTTAATATCGTTTGTGTGGGAGTTTAATCTGGATAATGTCTTTCTTTTGTTCATGTCAGGTATGTTCTTAATCTTGTACTTGTGTTTTAGTATCTACATCTAAACGAGTGCCACAATAACATGTATCATGTGCATTAGCTCAGTTGTTGCTGGGAACAGCACCTCTTGTTTGATTTCCTCTGCAGAGAGGAATGGACACTAAATGTTAATCTATAAAATATATATAATTATTTCATTCATTCATTCATTTCAGAGACATAAATAATCAGAGATCAGCTTCAACAAGATCCTGGACCAGTAGGCAGCACAAGTCTTCATCTGTTACACTACATGTTTGAGAATAAAGTGAAAACATGGCGTCTAGAAATCAGTCAGCTGTGGAATACATCAAGAACGCCAGAACCCACCTGCTGAATTGGGGATTTCAGAATATTTCTGTTATTGTTGGGAAACTGTATCGGCGAGGAGTGTTCACTGAGGTGGAGGTCAGTAAAATAAACTCAGAGAAAGAGGACTTTAATAAGACAAGAACAATACTGGACTGGGTCATAAACAAAGGAGAGGCAGCCTGCTATGAATTACTAAAGGCCATTGATAAAATGACTAGGAAGAGGACATTCTTAGAGACACCAGTATCCGAAGAAGTAGCCACCACCTCCATGCAGAAGAGCATTTTTGACCTACACCATTGGATCAGCTGCTTTTTTTTCATCGATGTTGTGGAAATCCCCCATTCTAAAGGTAGTACTGTGTGTAAAGGAATCATTAGCAAATATAGACAGTATTTAGCACTGATATACTGGTTTATTTTTGCATTGTGAATGTGACATGCTGTAGAGTTGTGAGAGTGTTAAAATATAAACCCACTGTAAATAATATAAACCTGAAGCCACTTTACCCACCATCTCCTACAGTCTGGTCCATAGACCTCTCAAAGAGAAAGGTCTCTGACCTCCTAGAGGCATTGAAACTCCAACCAGAGAAGAAACCAGTGCGGCTGACAGGCTGGAATGAAGAGAGTGAAGTGAGGATCTTGCTTCAGTGTCTTCCCTATATCTCACAACTCAGGTTAACATGTTTCCTTTCATTTAATATTTTTCTACATATAAAAGCAATCTCAACAGATTTCTTTGAAGGTAATGAGGTATGATTTAGGCGTTTAACAACTTTCAACCTGGTGTCCCCCTTTTGGGCATATCAATTAAGGCAAAGATTACCAAAACCATTAAAAAATATCAGATATAGCAGATACAAGCTCACAACGTGTCATGAAGCGATGCGTTGTGTTCTTTTAGGCATTTCTTGCCCCTTGACATCGCTGAATGACGAAGTATAAAATAGGGCTTAAGTGGTAAGTTTAACTTCCCAGTATCAAATGATACTCTATTTTCTTTGTAGTTTTGTTATTCTTTATAATAGTTTTACATTGTTAAATATATCATACATTTTAAAGTTTTTCTCTTTAACGTAAAATCTGATGGATACAGCGTTGTATTTTGGGCTTGTCATTATAGGCAAGTGTTGACCTTTCTTTATATTGTATTCTGTTTATCTCTGCTGTGTGGCAGGAACCGCTCCAAAATGTTCATTTTTCAGGAAATGAGGTTGGAGGTCAAAAGGGGGTGGAGCCTGGAGTCAGCAAAACCAGCTAACTCCACCCCCCTTTGCTGGAGTTAGCTGGTTTAGCAGAAAATTTGAGGATCCAATGGAGTTAGCTGCTTTTGTCAGAAGCACTTTTTAATACTTTTCATTGGTTCAATATTTTTTTTTACCAACACACAGACGTAAAGGGTGTTCAATAGCACTGATTTATGGGAAAAAAAGATGCAAAAGCGGAAAAATTGAGTTAGCTGGTTCCTGCCGGACAGCAACGATATGATACAGAGATCAATGTTTCATGTTGGTTTTCATTTAAACTGTTGCAGTGTTGCTGATGGAAGGTCAGAAACGTCAGAAACAACCAAGTTCCTGGGGAAACTCATCTGTGAAGCAGCAGAACGAGAAGAAGAAACAGGAGAGAAGATTCTGGAATTGTTGTCTTCTGTGTGTAATTACAAAACGTTCCCCTTTATTAACTGGCATGATGATGATGATGATGATGATGATGATGATGATTGGAAACACAGGAAGTATCAATGTGATGTACTACTGGACCTATACTCCTATGTGAAGAACTATGAGACTCAAACAGGCAGAAGTGTTCTTCCAGCATTACAACCAGTTTACCAGTCAGTACCTGCAGTCTGGTCCATAGACTTCTCAGATAGAAAAGTCTCCCTCCTCCTAGAGGTGCTGAAACTGCAACCAGAGAAGAAACCAGTAGAGCTGACAGGCTGGTCAGATGGAGAGAGTGAAGTGAGGAATTTCCTTCAGTCTCTACCCCACATCTCACAACTCAGGTTAATGTGTTTCCTTTCATTTAATATTTGTCTATATATAAAGCCTATCAACAGTTGTTTTGAAGATAATGAGGTAGAATTTAGGCGCTCTTATGTGTTTACACACTTTCAACCTGGTGTACCCATTTAGGGCATATCAATTTAGGGAAACCTTTTAAAAATATCGAAAATAGCAGATCTACAAGCTCAGAAGCGATGCATTGTGAGCTTGTAGATTTTTGGCACTTGACATCACTGAGTGACGTAGTATGAAATAGGGCCTACAGTACGTGATAAGAGATTCATTATTTGTAACTTTTGTGACTTTATCACAGCATCAAATACACACAATGTTTCTTTGTAGTTTTGTTATTCTTCATAATGGTTTTATATTGTTAAATATATTATACATTTTAACATTTTCTTTGTTTTACATTGACTCTCTCTTTAAAGGTATTGTAGGCAACATTAAGCGCACGGATGCGCACATGCGTACGTTAATTTACGTCCCGGACAAACATAAACAATAGGGAAAATACGGATTTCAGAAAGAGGACTGTGTTTCAATGCAGGAAAACACCCCAGCATCATTATATAGTGGCTGATAGAGGGGAAAAAATGCAAAATATATATATATAAATATTTTTTAAATTTAGGCTTAATGTTGCCTACAATACCTTTAATCTAAAATCAGATGTATACAGTGTCCATAATTGTTTGGTTCTGTTTATGATGCCGAGATCAATATTTCATGTTGGTTTTCATTTGAACTGTTGCAGTGTTGCTGCTGGATGGTCAGGAACGTCATCATCAACCAAGTTCCTGGGGAAGCTCATCTGTGAAGCAGCAGAACGAGAAAAAGAAACAGGAGAGAAGTTTCTGGAATTGCTGTCTTCAGTGTGTAATTACAAAACATTCCCCTTCATTGACTGGGATGATGATTGGAAACACAGGAAGTATCAATGTGATGTGGTACTGGACATATACTCCTATGTGAAGAACTATGAGACTCAAACAGGCAGAAGTGTTCTTTCAGCATTACAACCAGTTTACCAGTCAGTTCCTGCAGTCTGGTCCGTAGACCTCTCAGAGAGAAAGGTCACCCTCCTCCTAGAAGTGCTGAAACTTCAACCAGAGAAGAAACCAGTAGAGCTGGCAGGCTGGTCAGATGAAGAGATTGATATGAGGATCTTCCTTCAGTGTCTACCCTACATCTCACAACTCAGGTTAATGTGTTTTATTTTCATTTAATATTTGTTTAAATATAAAAGCCTGGTGTTAAATATAAAAGCCTGGTGTGTTTAAAGGGATATTTCACTTTCAAACATGTTTGGGGTCATTTTAATGTCTACTCAAGCTTGTTTCATCCCAGACAGTTTTTAAGTAGCTTGATTCAGTATTTAGATATTTGATATTCAATGTATCTGACTTGCCCCCTTCCTATAGCTACAAACCCATTGTAATTTCAAACTCCATTTTAACCATGTTAGCCTCATTGAAAACACCCATCCTTGGTTCTAGTGACTGATAATTGTCCTTCTAATGCATGAGGGGGCCGTGTTTGTTCAATAACCCTTTTCATTTATTTTTTTATATTTTTGGGGGTAAATGAAAAAATAAAAATGGTGAAAAAAAATAATCAATGAAAAAAGTAATTGAAAAAACACGGCCCCTTCATGTATTAGAATGACAATTTCAGTCACCAAAATCAATGAATCTAACATGGTTAAAATGGAGTTTGAGGTTTGTATAGGAAGGGGGCGTGTCTGATAGAATGAATATCTAATATCTAAATACTGAATCAAGCAACTTAAAAACTGCCCAGGGTGCTCACAAAAGCCTGAGTAGGTGTTAAAATGACCCCAAACATGTTTGAAAGTGAAATATCCCCTTAACCACTTTCAACCTGGTGTCCCTATTTTGGGCATGTCATTATAGGAAAGAATGTCAAAAAAATAAAAAAATATCTACAAGCTCACAAAAGCATCATGAAGTGATGCGTTGTGAGCTCGTAGATCAGCTCTTCATCACATGACATGTGTGAAGTATGAAATAGGGCTTAAGTGGTCAAAAGGGATAGATTCTTTGTAACGTTTGTGATTTTATCTCAGCATCAAATGATACACTATGTGTCTTCATAGCTTGGTTATTCTTTATGATACGTTTAGAAGTTAAGTATATCCAACATGGTATATCATACACTTTAAAGTTTCCTTTCATTTTCCACTGACTCTTTAACCTGAAATCTGATAGCTACAGTGTTGACCTTTTATTTTATTTTATTCTGTTTATGAAACAGAGATCAATATTTAATGTTGTTTTTGATCTAAACTGTTGCAGTATTGCTGATGGAAGGTCAGGAACGTCAGAAACAACCAAGCTCCTGGGGAAGCTCATCTGTGAAGCAGCAGAACGGGAAAAAGAAACAGGAGAGAAGATTCTGGAATTGTTGTCTGCTGTGTGTAATTACAAAACATTCCCCATCAATAACTGGAGTAATAATTGGCAACACAGGAAGTATCAATGTGATGTACTACTGGACCTATACTCCTATGTGAAGAACTATGAGACTCAAACAGGCAATAGTGTTCTTCCAGCATTAAAACCAGTTTACCAGTCAGCTCCTGCAGTCTGGTCCATAGACCTCACCGAGAGAAAGGTCTCCCTCCTCCTAGAGGTGATGAAACTTCAATCAGAGAAGAAACCAGTAGAGCTGAGAGTCTGGTCAGATGAAGAGAGTGAAATGAGGATCTTCCTTCAGTGTCTACCCTACATCTCACGACTTAGGTTAATGTTTTTTTCTTTTATTGAATATTTGTCTAAATATAAACGCTATCTAAACAAATTTGTTTTTGTTTTTTGTTTTAGATAATGAGGTATGATTTATGTATTCTTGTGTAACCACTTTCAACCTGGTGTCCCTAATTTGGGCATGTCATTATAGGCAAGAATATGTCAAAAACTTTCAGATGTACAAGCTCACAAAAGTATCATGAAGTGATGCGTTGTGAGCTTGTAGATCAGCTATCTTCATCACATGACACGTCGAATGACTAATTAGGGCTTAAGTGGTTAAGAATGATTATGTGTAACTTTTGTGAATTGATACACCATCTGTCTTCATAGCTTGGTTATTCTTAGGTTTAGAAGTTAAGTATATCATACACTTTAAAGTTTCCTTTCATTTTCCACCCTCTTTTTAACCTGAAATCTGATAGATACAGTGTTGACCATTTTATTGTGTTTATGATACAGAGATCAATATGTAATGTTGGTTTTGATTTAAACTGTTGCAGTATTGCTGATGGAAGGTCAGAAACCTCAAAAACAACCAAGTTTCTGGGGAAGCTCATCTCTGAAGCAGCAGAACTGGAAGAAGAAACAGGAGAGAAGTTTCTGGAACTGTTGTCTTCTGTGTGTAATTACAAAACATTCCCCCTTATTGACTGGAACGATGATTGGTACGACAGGAAGTATCAATGTGACGTACTGCTGGACCTATACTCCTATGTGAAGAACTATGAGACTCGAACAGGCAGAAGTGTTCTTCCAGCATTGCAACTAGTTTACCAGTCATCTCCTGCAGTCTGGTACATTGACCTCTCAAAGAGAAAGGTCTCCCTCCTCCTAGAGGTGATGAAACTCCAACCAGAGAAGAAACCAGTAGAGCTGAGAGGCTGGTTACATGAAGAGAGTGAAGTGAGGATCTTCCTTCAGTGTCTACCCTACATCTCACAGCTCAGGTTAATGTGTTTCCTTTCATTTAATGTTTGTCTATAAATAAAAGCCATCCAAATTTAATATAAAGATAAAGAGGTATGATTATCAAATTGAATCAATTATGAACTGATTATGTGTCACTTTTTGTGCACAGACATTACAAATGACAAATATAATTTATTATCCTATTATAAATCTAGCTATAATATGGAGAAAACTGTCAGATGTTCTCAGTCCGTCCCACAGTCCATTTCTTCTCCTCATTGGGTTGACCCATCGATCTGAAATAGCACATGAGTATTCTACAAAGCTAGTTTTCAAACTGTCCCAAATTTAAGCTGTTTATTATCATTTTTGCCACGGGCTATGGGATCTGCACACAGTAAAATCTGAAGTGTTCATTTAACTTTGAGAGAAATGTAACCAAATGGACCTCTAAGGGTCTATTTGATTGCATCTGTACACTCTCAGAGTTATGAATATAATAACACTGAGGATTTTACTGTGTAGCCGTGGTGAAGGTCCAAAGTCTGCACATTTTAATGTAAAGAGCTGTGCAGCATATGCTATACGGTTGGGTAGAGTACTGGAAATCTGTACTCAAGTAAAAGTACAATTTCTCCCATAAAAAAATTACTTGAGTAAAATAAAAAATGAAACCAGTAGAAATGATAGACTAGTCATGAAGAGAGTGATGCGTTGTGGGCTTGTAGATCAGCTACCTTCATCATGTGACACTGAAGCGATGAAGTATGAAATAGGGCTTAAGTTGTTAAAAGGATTGACTATTTGTAACTTTTGTGATGTTATCTCAATTGATACACTATATGTCTTCATAGCTTGATTATTCTTTATGATAGGTTTAGAAGTTAAGTATATCAAACACACTGAAATCTGATAGATACAGTGTTGACCTTTTTTATTTTATTTTATTCTGTGATGATACAGAGATCAATATTTCATGTTGGTTTTCATTTAAACTATTGCAGTGTTGCGACTGGAATGTCAGGATCGTCAGAAACAACCGCGTTCCTGGGGAAGCTTATCTGTAAAGCAGCAGAACGAGAAAAAGAAACAGGAAAGAAGATTCTGGAATTGTTGTATTCTGTGTGTAATTACAAAACATTCCCCTTTATTGACTGCGATGATGAATGGTACAACAGGAAGTATCAATGTGATGTACTACTGATCCTATACTCCTATGTGAAGAACTATGAGACTCGAACAGGCAGAAGTGTTCTTCCAGCATTAAAACCAGTTTACCAGTCAGCTCCTGCAGTCTGGTCCGTAGACCTCTCAGAGAGAAATGACTCCCTCCTCCTAGAGGTGATGAAACTTCAACCAGAGAAGAAACCAGTAGAGCTGGCAGATTGGTCATATGAAGAGAGTGAAGTGAGGATCTTCCTTCAGTGTCTACCCTACATCTCACAGCTCAGGTTTAATGTGTTTAATTTCATTCAATATTTATGTACATATAAAAGCTATCCAGATAATGAGGTATGATGATCCACTTTAATTAATTATGAGCTGATTATTTGTCACTTGCACTGTGTCTGTCTGTCTGTCTGTCTGTCTGTCTGTCTGTCCGTCCCTCTCTTCCCTTCCCTTCCCCTCCATATCTCAAGAACTGTCCGTCCAATCGACTTCATTCTGTATTGCTTCTCCAGATGCAGCAAAGCCTGCCTTCTCCAGCTCCTATCTCTAGTCTCTGAGGGCAGTGAAAGGAACACAGTGATGCAAGCAGGTTCCCTGGCTGGAGCCCTGTGTGGAGAGCTGGACCTCAGTGAGACCAGACTAGATCAGAAGGTCTGTAGATGTTTGGCCCTGGTTCTGGAACACTCTGAGGGACTGAGAGAACTGGACCTCAGTCACTGTCAACTCACTGACCAGCTACTAGAGACTCTGATCCCCCACCTGCACAAAGCACAAGTCCTGGAGTGAGTAGTCTTATTGAATGGAGTGCGTGCGTATGTGCGTGCGTGTGTGTGTGTGTGTGTGTGTGTGTGTGTGTGTGTGTGTACATGAGGTACTAATCTATTCCTTTGTCCTATCTCTTCCTTGTGTTGTTGTAGTTTGAGTCACAATAATCTCACTGATGCTCTAACAGACAGATTACTCCAGCTGCTCACCATCAATACCTCTATCCAAACTGTACGGTGAGTAGAATGGACCCTTCATAGTTAACTACATTCATTTTGCTAAATGTTCTCTGTGCCATGCCACTGCTGCACAGCAAGCTCAAGCCTGGTTCATACTTTGTTGCACGAATTAGCACAATGAGACGTGTTGGATCTTTTGAGCTTGTGTTAGCCGCAATACACTGTGGTAAGATGAAGCACACATCAGGTGTGTGTGTGTGTGTGTGTGTGTGTGTGTGTGTGTGTGTGTGTGTGTGTGTGTGTGTGTGTGTGTGTGTGTGTGTGTGTGTGTGTGTGTGTGTGTGTGTGTGTGTGTGTGTGTGTCTCTGTGTGTGTTGTGTTTATTGCGAGGCACAGCTCAGGAGAGTAGCTGCTGTGTCGGATAAAAAAAACACACTGAATTATAAAAAACTTTAAATATGATTTGAATGGTTGACAATGTACGTATTGTAATGTTGTGTTACTATATTTCATATTAAAATAATATAGGCTACTAATAAATTATAATAATATCGCGGAGCAAGGCAGCCGACCAACAGGTGATATTTATTATATTATTTATTATTACTGCATTTGGGCAAGCGCGAGGATCTGGATAGAATCCTGTAGTGTGTGATACCCTATGATTTACAATTGTGCAGTGTGTGCATGTTTAAGATTATCTGATAAGATAATAAGATTCTCCTGTTTTGTGTGTGATGCCACCAGATTTCAAAATGGTTTAAGATTTTTAAAATCCTGTAGTGTGAGTTCAGCTTTATGTTTGCATTATTAATAGAATAACTTTTTGTTATTGTGTAGATCAGTCATCAACATGGCTTACTGAACACATCATACCTGCTGAGGTAAAATGTTTCATCCTTTGATGTATTTCCAGACTCTTCAACAACTGCTTCAAGGACACAACCCCCTTCCTGAAAGACAAACGCTTTGAAATGGTACTCATTGTACTTTGCCTCATTGTACATATTAGTTGAAAGCAAGAATGAGGTCCAAGGACCCCATGTTCACTTACTTAATGTGATTATTTTTACCTTTTGATACCACATTGAATGCAATCTTATACCAATTTCATTGTCATATTTGTCAGAGAATTACAAAATACCAATAGGGACTATAAGGCCTGCAATTTTTTATGATTTTTTTAATTAATAGTCTATACTTTGTTGTATGACAATAGGTAGGTTAATGTTGTTATTGAGATTGTTGTTTTCATTTCACCACAGTGACAAACATTGTTGAGGTTTAGGGCAAACACTATCATTACATGTCTCTACAGTATGTCACACTGTATGAATGCTGCAGATGCTGCTCTGTTCAACTATTCTGATTCTCTTTTTTCATGTGAAATCGCTTTTGGCTCTGTGTTGCTTAGAGGCCCCTCAATATGCCATTCAAAATTGTGGTTGATCAAACAATGTGTGCATGGTTTGGTTTAGTAGGTTTTTTTGTAGAACCACCCACAAACTTAGCCTACATGTCAAAATGTTCATCTACTGGCAGAGCGGTATTGAAGCAAGGTTTGTTAGAACATCAGCAGAGAGTCAGGAATCACACAGTCAGTCAGCAAGGACTGACCTTTTTAGTTCTACAGCACCAGCAGACCAGTGTCTTATTTGGTTTATATTTATTTATGTTTATTTAATATTGACGATTCGATTTTTTCTGTTCTCTTTTTTTTTCAAAGCTGGAGAAGAAGAAGGAAACTGATTCAGATTATGATGATGAAGATGATGTGGCATCCACAAAACCATACCAAAAACTGCATGAAGGTCCCACATCCCAAGATTCTCCACGGGAAATAGTTACACCCTCTGTTGCTATAGTGTCCCCCCTTTACCCCATGTTGCCTTCCCCATCCGTATCACAACAGTCCTCTCAACATTCCACAGAAGAACTGTCACGTGAAACAGCCTGTGATTTCTCAACTACAGATCATCCAGTTACAGAGTCACTGTCCTCTCCACATCCCTCATTGGAGCTAAAAGAGGAAACTGATCTAAGTAGATGCTTCAGTGGTTTGACGATGGGAGAATCCAGCTCCCTGCCTCGTTCTCGCAGCTTACCCTCAATGAGCCAAAGTCCATGTATAGAGAACAAGGCAAGTTTCACAGCAAAGCGGTCCCACAGTTTAAATGATGTTACACTACTGTACAAAACACAGAAAATTACACCTGACATCATTGTTGTAGAAAACAAGGAAACCTACAGTTTCCACTGCACCCAAGCAGGGCTGTTCCAATGCAGCCTGACCGGCCTGGTGTTTAAGATGGAGACAGAGGGAGATGTGACTTACAGGACAGTCCCTTGGAATCGAAGGCTTTTAAAACCGCTTGGCAAGAGGCCTGCAGGACCCCTGTTTGACACGCAATGTCCTCGGGGGTCTGTGTGTCAGTTACACCTTCCACACTGTGAGATCCTCTCCATGGGTGGAGGCAAGTCCTTGTCTGTTGTCCATGTAATGGATGAGGGCATCGAGCTTATCAAGCCCGATGTGATCACAGAAACTCACGTCATCATAAATATAACTGGATTTTCACCCTATGGTGTCGTTGTCAATGATGACAGCAGCAGCAATCCTTCAACTTCAGTTTTTTTTGAAGGTGCAAAAAAGTGGGTCAGATCATTTTTTGTCGCCAGTCCTATCCATGCGTTGGTGTTACTGTTTTATGCACCACTCATTTCAACCCTGAAAGTATTGCTGCTTCCTGGGAACGTTGTGCTTCGTGAAGTGCGGACTGAAAGGAGGAGCATACATCCAGAAGAGATTTACATTGAAAAACCTCCATGTAAACTAATCCCAAATCAAGATTATATACTCACATCCTCTCAAGACGATTCCATCATAATTCAACCAAAGAAGACAACATTTGAAGTTGATGAATCATCCTATAAGAATTACGTTGAAACATTTGAAGTGATTTTAAAGGGAAAGTGTAGGGATCATGTTAGGCTGCTTCTAAAACCCCTTTCCCACTCCCATGAAAAGCCTGTTGGAGACAGTAACACCTCAGACTGTGCCTGGGACTGCTATGTATCCCTTCCTGCTCCTGATTTAAGAAGACAACAAGTTGAGCACATGATTGATTCACCAGAAGACAGACTTTTTTCTGTGCGGGGCAGCTTAATCCAAAGCATTTCAGCTCCCTGTCTCAAATGTGTCGTGGACAAACTTTTCGAGAAGAGGATGCTAACTGACTCTGAGCTGGAGGAGGCCAGTGGGGGGCAGGCGAGGGAGGAGATGGCACGTTTTGTCATCGATACAGTGAGGAGAAAAGGACCTGATGCGAGTTCAAGCATGATATTGATTCTCTGTGACATTGACCCATTCCTCTCTAAATATCTTGGGTTGATGATGTAAAACTGGACCAATGGACTTGAAATACCTTCAGTATATCCCTGCTTCTCCCCCCCCCCTTTCTGTAAGGATCCATTTAGTTACATTTGTACAATCTTAGTTACAAATGGATGACTGAACAGTACTGTACACCAAATGTAAGGTTGGATCTATCCTATGGCTCACCACCAAGTGACTCACACTGTCTTTATTGACACATGAAAGTTCATGACTTTTGTAATCCGATGTATCCATCCAACAAATAGAATAAAACACATCAGCTCATTCATAATAAAATATTCTTCTTGTTTTGATTGATTGCAGAGGAATAATGTCTATTTCCATTAGGTGAAATTGTGACCACTGGTCGCTTATTTTTCATCAAAGGCTTGGCCAACATAACATGCTTTGTGGGAGAACACTACATAAAAGATCATTTTCAAGTAGGATCTTGATATACTGTATGTGACATGGTTTACAGTGTAAATATATTGTAAAGTTATCTAATCACTACAAAGACATTATTTCTTTCCTGTAATGCTTTCAGCAGGTGAAAAGTTTTTTGAAAGGGTCCTTTTGTACACCTACTGGGACCAACGTTTTGGTCATCCACAAAACCGTATCAGAAACTGCATGAAGGTCCTTCATCCCAGTTATCCCTTCATCAGGTATCTGGGTCAAATAAGCAACATAAGCAACGTACTGTATATGGAAGCACTCAGAGAGGCCAGGTCCAATCAGGGAACCACGCCAATCTATTACCATGGAGAAAGGACAAACGATACAGGTAGTAAAGGTGGTATTTTTCAAATTCACAATAAATGTAAAACACATGACAACAACATTACATTTCAGTAGTCAGTGAAAGGAGCAGGTGAAAAGTGAATTTGGATCAATATGGAAACGGAAATGTTACAATCCTGCTATTCCCTCACTATTCAAAACGTTCAGACCTAATTTAACCTGACTGACTCAAAAGAATAGGAGGCTGTCTGTTCCACATGAAAACTGTGTAACAATAGTTGAACTTCCAACTCAGACAGCCAGAAGAGACGGGCCTGTCCTGTAGAAATAAAGGTTAATAACTAATTGATTTCATTTATTCATTTATTTGTATGAGGCAGGGGGCAGCGGGGCTCCTACACTATCTGGACTTCTGGTATTTGCACTGCATGATGATATCAATGTAATGCACCACTTACACCACTTACAAGGTTTGTATAAGTTGTTGCCAGCACAATACAACAATAGGATAAGCATGTTTAAGACATACAACTATATGGTGAGATAACAACTACAGTATGTTCATGTTTTTGCTTGTGTCTCTGAGGTGTAATATAGCTTACGCTAGGTGACTTATAGCCCACAGCATCCTTCCAGATGGCTTTGCAACCATAGTAGTAAAAGTAAAAGTTGTGCTTTACTCAGCTATTCTTTACATAACCCAGTTGAAATCATGTGACTGTGACACTTCATGCTCCATGGTCGGGTTAGCATTAGGGTTTGCTCTTCCTTTTTTTTGCTGACGTTGCACAGTACATGTTTCTAAGAGCATCACGTTGTGCTGTTTGTGCTGACTTTGTCTTTCTTTTGAAAGGTGATTTTAGAGACACAATTAAAACATACAGCATATCATATATTGAATGCAACTGATTAGCTTTGGTCTACATGTGCATAGCTAGAATCGCTCACTTAGTGATACAAGCACCACATTTGGCATGAATAACATGTACAGTACAGTATGGTACAGCAGTGGTTCACAAACGTTTTAGCTCGAGACCCAATAAGAGGAATTTAATCTCCCCTGGACCCAAATTAGTGAAAATAGCCAATCTACAAGCTCACAACACGTTGCTATCCGAAAAGTTGTGAGATTGTACATTGGCTATTTTCACAAGGAAGTATGTCATACATTGATAATAACTACCCTAAAAAAAATGTCATGTTATCTTTAAAAAGTGGACATGCATTAATTAATACGGTCATGTTTTGTGGACCTTGTGGATCAGACAGGCTCTCTACCTCTTGAACTACTGCTACCCCCAAGCTGTACTCGAGAGAAAGTAACCTATGCAGTTAGAAAATGAGCATTGATTAGAGTACGGAGGGATTATGGGTATCATAGTGTCTTTATTATAAAATATTCATTAGCTCATGGGGCCTTAATTCTGTCACATACAAACTTCTCTTCAAACGTTTTTTTTTTAATAGAAAAATGTCTTTTTCAAATAATTGCTATAATTGGAGTAAGATTGGTGTCAGCGCTATTTGGAATGACCCCTCTACCATACTGCAAAGTTTAATACAAATGTGACTCTGCATGTATGTAGGGGCAGAATAATTTTCATACAAACTGCAATATTAATCGGCTCATAGAGGCTTCATTTTTTCACTTAAAAACATTTCAGTACTTTTTTTTAACGATATTGGTCCATAGGTGGTGTGTAGAAAGTTTCGTGCAGATTGCTCAAAAATCCCAGGAGGAGATTTTAACTGGTGGGAGGTCAAAGGCTAGAGTGGCAAAGTTGTTTGTCATGCTGAGACGCATATGTGTGTTGCCATGTCATGGCTGTAGCTCTAATCTCTCAAGAACAGATTCTGCTCTGCGTCGGTAGCCGTGTTGACAACCCGTGCGCTTTGGTTTCAAGTGGGTGTGCCTTCAGATCAGGAAGCAGGCCGCGCTTTACCCAATCAAATGTAGTGGGCGGGATTCACGTGTCCGTCGATCCTTCCCTACTAGAAACGAACCGAAACTAATTTAACAATAGCGTCCTCGGAGCAGACAAAACCACGGAAAGATATTCACATTTTAACTTACTCTTTCATCATAGAAACAAGTGGGCTTATAACCAAAACGATCCATGTCCTCTGGGAGAAGTGGTGTTAGTGTTCCGTGTAGAAATATTGTTAGTGGGAATGAAAACATAGTCGCACCACCCGGAAGTGATGCGCTGAAGGCAGACCAAAATCCCGGTTTCCTTGCGTACGTGTGCTCCGTTTTCTTCCTCCCAGAGCTAACTGACATAGTGTCAAACAGCAGAGGTCGCTGTTTTTCCTTGACAGTTGGCGAGGGGTTCCCAGATTCAACATTTTCAATTGAGTGCCATAGAGCCACCCTTTGACGAATGACTGAGAGTTTAATTTCTTGGACGTTTTCCATGACCCTCTACGATTATGCAGAGTTTAGTAAAAAAGCAACTGCACGGTTAGGCCAGAACTACAAAAAATGGACGGAAGAAGAATAAGAAATGCTAAATGCAATATAGAAAAAACGCAATATGCACAATAACCCATATAGAAACATAATAGACTTAACGTGAGAGAAAGAAGACCATGCAATTATAAATGAGCATTGGAAAAAGCTGAGCAGAGGGATTGTAGATTAAAATTAAGATTCAAAATGCATTTCTTTATTACATTGCTTATAACAAGCAAGTAGAAAGTCCACATTAACTGATAGTCGTAAATAATGAATTGTCTTCACTTTAAATTAGGGCACATAATAACATCTACTAAGGATTTATAGATGATATAGAAAAATCTACAAATAGCTTATAAATATTATATATCAGTTACAAATGATTTAATAATCATTTACAGATGTACACAAAAGGCTTATTCACGAATAGTGTACTACTTACTAATACCTTATGAATGATTTTTAACCATACAGTAGTTATAAATATTTTAGTAATCATTTACGAATGTCAACAAACAAGTTGTTCATAATTAATTAATTGTCTGCAAGCTGCTTATAAATGTTTAAAAATGTTTTATAATGGGTCATTATTGTAAAGTGCTCTCTCTCTCTCTCTCTCTATATATATATATATATATATATATATATATATATATATATATATATATATATATATATATATATATATGTGTGTATATGTGTGACAATGCAATGCAAATCCACCTGTATGAAGGTAACAAAACAACCGCAACTAAAGGGTTTTCCCCTTTTTATGAGTCCTAATGTGCATGTTTAGATTACTTTTATCACTACAGCCTTTACCACAAATTGTACAAGAAAAGGGCTTTTCCCCTGTATGAGTCCTTGTATGTTTGTCAAGATAATCTTTCCGTCCAAATCTTTGCAAACAAACTATACAAGTAAAGGGCTTTTCTCCTGTATGAGTCATCATGTGTCTCTTTAGATGACTGTTGTCACAATATGCTCTGCCACAAACTTCACAAGTAAAGGGCTTTTCCCCTGTATGTACCCTCATGTGTAATTTTAGATGACTTGTGTGACGACAACTTTTGCCACAGATGGCACAAGAATAGGGCCTTTCTCCTGTATGAATCATCATGTGTTTTTTTACACTACTGAACTGACTAAATCCTTTGCCACAAATGTCACAAGTAAAGGGTTTTTCCTCTGAGTGAGTCTTCATGTGTTGTATTAAAACACCCTTTTTACTACAGCTTTTGCCACAAACTGTACAATCAAACGTTTGTCCTTCCACATGTTGTGTCTTTGGTGATCTCAGTGGGTTTAAAGCCGACTGACCTTCCCAGGTCTCCGCCCAATCCTCATCACTGTCTTCAGTGTCAGGTTTAGAAGAGTGTGAAGATGGGAGCTGGTCATTACTAGTTGGTTGTGATGCTCCACAGTCCTCTACATCAGATTGTGTTTTCATGTGTTCAGCTGAGGTGCTGGCTACAGGCTCTGTCTCTGTGTTTTCATCACCATCTTCACTTTTCACTGGCAGTAATGTCAACGCGGACCCATGAACCTCCTCTGGTCTTTGAAGTAGCTCCTCATGTTGCACTTTATTCAGTGGACCCAAGTCTAGGGAAAAAAGATAACATGGGAGAACAACATTAGATGTTTGAACTTTAAAATGTTCCATGCAGTGTTTCCTCTATGTTATCGATGGGGTAGTTGTTGGAACATCCATTGTACATAAAATATGCTCTATTTCCAAACCATAAACCTATCCTCATCATATTGGCTACAACATTCTAATTATTACCACTTGATTTAATCCTCATATCATACCTTTATGGCCACCCTAACATGAATGGTGACCACTTAAGACAGAAAATACTATTGACTATTGTCAATGCTTACACATTAGCACACCTACATCTAACACACCCATATCTCTGCTGTCCGGCAGCAACGAGCTAACTCCAAAATGTTCATTTTTCAGGAAATGACAAAAACAAAACAAAAAGTGGAGTTAGGAGGTTTTGTTCATCATTGATAAGAACAGCTGAATGGACCTCCAAGCTCACAATGAGGTTGGAGGTCAAAAGTGGGTGGAGCCTGGAGTCAGCAAAACCAGCTAACTCCACCCCCCTTTGGTGGACTTAGCTGGTTTAGCAGAAAGTTTGAGGATCCAATGGAGTTAGCTGGTTTTGTCAAAAGCGCTTTTTAATCATTGGTTCATTTGTTTTATCAACAGACAGGCGTAAAGGGTGTTCAATAGCACTGATTTGTGGGAAAAAAATGCAATATATGGAGTAATGGAGTTAGCTGGTTTCTGCCGGACAGCAATGAGACAACTACAATGGAATCTCCTCCCCTGAACACGGGCCAATTGTGTTCGTACAGACGGTCGAGAAAGCCATATACACCGAGGTGGATTCGAAACCCAGACTCTGTGATGTTGGGCAGGCGCTTTACCACTGCTCCAACCGAGTGCAAGATTATTGCTTAGGAAAATATCACATTCTTCATCAACACGAGCACCACGGCAGATGTATTATAAAAAGTATTAAAGGAGGAGTTCACCCAAAAAATTACTTATTTTCTATCAATCGCACACCCCATGAAGCCTTGAATTCATGGATTTATTTTTGTTTTTGTGGCATTCCTAAGCCAATATTTTGATGACCGTGTGTGTATCCGGTAGGAGACACAAATAATCTACTTTGTGTCTCCTACCGGATACATTAGCCGGTAGGAGACGGGAATCACATTATTGGCTTAGGAATGCCAAAAAAACAAAAATAAATCCATGGATTGAAGGCTTCATGGGGTGTGCAATTGATAGAAAATAAGTCATTTTTGGGGTGAACTCCTCCTTTAAGCTATGAATATGTCTGTTAACACAGACCTCAATGTGCAGTAGTCAGTGGAAACAACAAGTAAACAAATAATAAAAAATAAAGCAAAACAGTACATACCTATCTTATACAACTTTACTACAGGTTGCAGTCTTGCATCAAGCAATCCACGTCCCTGGTCCATCTCTCGCTGTTCCTCTGACAACGTTGAATATCTTTTGGAGGCCATCTCTCTTGATACTGTAGACCTTTCCATGTGGTGGTCTGTGGAAAACACCAGAAGAGAGAAGGGGGGGGGGAACTTAGCATTCACTACCTTACATACCATGTGTAATCAATCAAACTATCGCAGCGTACCACGATCCAGTGACAAATCTTTAATATAGAGACGTATAAAGCTATAGCCTGCAAAATTAATGATACAGGAAGTTGAGCATTCAAATATACCACAAGAGTGGTTCAGGTTATAGAAAAGACCTTGCCTCAATTGTAACGTTTGTGCAGGATTATTCATGCATATGAGGGGAGATGGCATGTGTCTCCCAGTCAGGAGAAATGATTTACAACAGTCATGATGCACACGTCAAAGGAAAGTCTGCACAGCCAATGCGCATAATTTACCTAAAACAAAAACACACACGCAAAGCAACGCAAAATAGCTGTGGAACCAAACATGCTGTTCTCGCAGCTCCTGCCCCCAAGTTTTTGCAAGGCCCTGGGCGCCTGTAACCTTACACAGCAGCTGGCCTCACAAGATGACACAACCATCGGTTTGAGAGACAGCAAACTACAGCTTCATGTTACTGTCCTCCCTTGCTATCCACAGAATGATAAGAGTAAACTAAAGCATAGCAAAGCTGACCTTCGAAACAGTGTGAAGAGAGGAGCTGGTCATCACTAGTTGGTTGTGATGTTCCACAGTCCTCTACACCAGCTTGTGTTTTCATGTGTTCAGTTGAGGTGCTGGCTACAGGCTCTGTCTCTCTGCTTCCATCACCATCATCATCTTCACTTTCCACTGCTAATGTCAACGTTGACCCATCAGCCCCTTCTAGTCTTTGAAGAAGCTCCTCCTGTTCTTCTTTATTGTGTGGAGGTTCTGGTTCCTCCTGGACCAGACAGGGGCTCCTCTGTTGTTGTTCAGGGGAAACCTCCTCTTTACACACAGGGAGGTCTAGGACTTCTAGTCAAAATATAAAATGAGAGAAAAGTATTGAATGTTTAAACTTTACATTTCATGTTTGTTTATTTGTTTGTTGCCGTGGCGCTCATGAGGCAGAGCTCATATGTGTGTACTTCGCTTGTGCACTGGGATCACATGACACACATAAAACAACCTCTGGGAGACTCAATAAAGAAAATAATAATATAAAGAGTATTGTTTGCACATATGCAGACTTATATGTTATCTGTATAACAGAATCAATGAGCTGTGCTTTCCTCTGGGTGTCTATGGGACAAAATGCTTTTTTTCGATGAATATGATGCTACACAGCCCAACCATGAGGGAATCCACTGTCCCCAGTAACCCACTCACCCAAGTCAAAGTCCTGGAAGTGCTGGGGTAATCGTCTCGGTCTCTTCCCCCGTCCTGCTGGGAGCTCTGGAGAAATGGTTCTGGCTGGTTCTGGAGAACTCATCTTCACCTGCAGGCTGGACTCCATAGACTGGTCTGGAGTGAAGGAACAGAATAAGGACTAATAGAAGTAATAGAAGGTGTAGAATAGGAAGTAATAGAAGGTGTAAAGTCCTTGCCAAAGACTGTACAGGGACCCAACATACAGTACACCTCCAAGCTTTAAGCGATCTACGTACAGTATTTAGAGCTTGGGCCTATAGTATTCTTTTAAACTGGTTTCAGGGTTGCAAAGAGTAATGCCGCCGATAAACTATAAGATTGAAAGGATTTAGAAAAGACTTAAAAGATTTAAGTCTAACACCCACTCACGTCTTTTGATATTATTTGCCATCATGTTCCTGCTGGAAATGAGAAAAAACAGTAGGAGCAGAAAATGGAGCAGATATAGAAGCAGCGTTTTTGTACAACAGAGAATGTTGCACTGCTCTATGACGTATTGTTTAACATAAAAGCATTAGAGCGTAATTCTTGCAAAATGTATCACCGTATTCTTATCAAAAATAGGAGAAAAAAAAGTTCTTCCACACTGGGGGAAGGAAATGTGTGTTCACACAATCTCATCTCAATGCATTGTATTCAGGGTGACCAGACGTCCCGGTATGGCCCAGGATCGGTGAGAAATTAAAGCTTTTCTGGTGGGTTCCGTTGATTGCATATAACGACAGATACTCAAACATGTACTTAAAGGACAACTTCACCCATTTTCAACCTACATTTTTTTATTCAAGAACAATGTTCTTGAACAATTTCTATGCTCTTGTAATAATAATGAAATAAAAATGTAATAAAATATAAAGGTTGAAATTTGAAATGACCAAACCTGCCTACCGATGATGTAGGTAGGCAGGTTTCTGAACTGTGTGAAGATAGGTTGAAAATGGGTGAGGTTGTCCTTTCAGTACAGTATTCAAGTGCACTTGGTTACTGTCCATCCCTGGCTGTCAGCTGATGCTGAACAGGGCAACAGCATCTACTGTACAAGTTCACTGTTTCCCCTAGTCCAGGGGTAATAAAAATGTTCAGGCCAAGGACTTCTTAGCCGAGAGAGAGATTAAGCAGGGACCCCCACTACATTGTATGAAATTGTGATGTAGGTCAAATGTTTTCATAGATGTCATACATAGATAAATAGACTTGTTTGACAATCATACATAGATTCATAGACTTGTTTGACAGTACTATCATCAGTGTTGTGTAAATTAAGGAGTCCTGGGCGCCCTGTTGAAGACCCCTGCCCTCGGTAGGATGAAGTTGTAGCAGCGCCACTGAGGACATGGATTATGAGGGAGGGGGATGGAGGATGACAATAACAAATGATTGGATAGAGTAGTTGGATAGAGAGTAGTTTGCATACACAGTGGACTCTTGATTCATGCAGGAATTAACTATCTTTCTTACCTTTTCAAGTAGTCAAATATTTATCTCCAGTATGATCAATCCCTGGGCCCTGAGGGTTGCTAATCAAGGAGGGTTTCACTGTGCTTCTGCAAAAAAGAAAAAAATGTAATGGTGACCTCCCGTTCGCTTGTTAAACGCTGTTGAAAATAGCATGTCTCGCAAAAAATACATAGTAAAACACAGGACCCGAGATACAGGTTATTTCCCCAAATCCCAAATAAATTAACCAGGAAGTGAATGGAGCAGTAAATCTTCGGATCACGTTATCTCCTGGTTCTTTGTGAAAAAAACGAAGAAAAGAAAAAAAGTCATCACAAGTCGTCCTTGGCAGTGATCCGAAAATGATGACGATGTCTCGTCATAAGTCATCCTTGGCAGTGAATGAGTTAATACAAATTTACATTTGTAACTAAGATTACACTTCATTTTTTGATTTGATTTTTTGACAGATATGTGATCATTTCATTTTTCTGATCAAACATAGGACTGAGAAATTGTGTAAGATTGCACAATTCATTTTGGTAAACAATGTTTTCATTCTAAAATTTGGAAGGTCATTTCACTGTGGGAGGGGGGCTCCTTCTTATTATCTCATTATCATCTCTAATGTATATGAATGACATTTTCATGGTGAACATTTGTGATATTACCCTTTAAGTAAATAAATCTGAGTACTTCCACCACAGCGAGAAGGTAATCCAGTGAGAGAATGTATAAGAACTAGAAAAAGTGCTCCTCGGAGGTCAGGTAGGTAGTATGGGCCAGTATGGGCCAGCAATGTTGACGGATCGGATGACTCCGTCTTGACCACATGACTATAGAGATCATGTGTACCGATGTGTGTGAAATTTGGATAAAATCTGAAGGAGTAGTATCCAAAAATGTGTTTTACATTAGTCTTCCTCCTGGTGGCGCTATAAAAGGCAGGTGTGAAAAATGTAGGACAAAGGTTCTTCCTCTAGGGAGTGCACATACAAAGTTTTACACAGATCAGTGCAGTTATAGGTAAAAACATGAATCAGCCTGTTATAGCGCCACCATGAGGCTGATTTGAACATTCGAGTGGCATTTCTTCCTCTGCCTTGTGAGAATGTGTGTGTGAAAGTTCACGGAAATTGCATGATGTGTTCATGATTTGAGGTCTCGTGATGCCTTTCGGCCTGGCGGAGACGATAACTATTCGTTCAGATCCTAAGCATTTCTCCTCGCCTACAGTACAGACCGTTGTAGAATTCTGTACTAAATGTAGTTACTGAATAACAACTCAAAACTTACACTGGGAACCCTGGTAGGCCTGTCACTACATAATAGACTAATCGGAATGATTTCAGAAAATGGCAATTATTTTACATAATCGTTTTCAAATAATACATTTTCAAATATGTTTTTAGAAAATAAAATAAAATAGCTGACCTATAAAGATTTATTTTTTTAAGGCTAAAGGTATTAAATATGTCAGTAATTTCTTTGTATACTGAAGTTATTTGTTAAACTTTTGTTTATGAAGCCAAAAGTAATAATACTAATAATATTATTATCTGCCTTTTACACATAATGTGTGTAAAAGGCAAACAGAATTATGTATTTACATGTTCCACGTTCAATGCCAAAAGGCAAAAACCCAATTAAATCGTTATTGCATCTATGTGTGTGACAATTAAAAAAGCCATGATAGTCGTGACAGCCCTAGTGCCTGGCTGGCACCATGTCGTTTCAAATGGGGGGTCCTTATCAATGTGGGGTCCTTAACGTGTTGAACGTAATGTAAACGTGTTTAAAAGAAGCATGAACAAACCTGCAGTGCGTAGTTTTGCGTCCATCACTTTGTGATGTGTTGCTACTGCAGAGTTTCTAGTTTAGATAGAGACGTTTTCTTCCCACCGTGATTGTTGTCAGAGCCGTGAAAAAACTACACGCAAAGACTACACTTCCGGGTCATAGCCATTTGCGCATACGCAATGAACTGCTGATCCAGGCTCCGTTGTCTGAAAGCCTTTCGCCCTCTGGTGGAGGGGATGTGTAACTGTCATTGTCACTCAATGAAAGAAAGAAAGAAAGAGAGAGAAAGACAGACGACTCAATCTCAGGGGTTATTGATGGTCACAGGTATAATAACTACGCCACCTAGGGGATTGCACCCAAGGAAATAATCTAATATCTTGAATTAAGCACTATGTAATTCCTCAGACAGTTTGTGTACATTTTAAAAAGCAAACTTGAAGTTGGTACCACAAATACATTGTTTTTTTATACACTAATATCATACTAGATGCATTGAACAATAAACACATAGACAATTCAATACAATTTAATTTGTTTATGGTGCATCGTCACCCCAAGGGGTATCTGTACACCTCACAACAGAAAAAAAACACAGTATCAAGAAATACATGAAAAGAAATAAGAAACCCAGTCAAAACAGTCAAAACATTTGGCTCACCGTGGTGCCCTTACGCACAGTGTGTGGTGTGCGTGTGCCTAGTAGCGGTACTGCCCATGCCCTAGGGGGTACCCAGCACAAACCTCCATGTGCCAGTCAATTAGTCCCTGCAGGGGGAGGGAGGCAGAGATAATGATGGATGCTCTGACACACCAGGAAGACAAGCTTCCTCATCCTACATTCCCTTAATGGTTTGATAAACAATTCTTGTGTTAGATGAAACAATATGTCTCCTCCACTTCACTTCACGTTCCAACTTCCCACACGTCGACATCAGTTCCATTGGTGTAAACTAAGTATAGTGCTTACTGTTACTAGTTACTTGGCAGATTTAGATTATTATTATAAAACATACATTCACCACATAATATCAAAAACATGTAGAGGAAAAACATGTCAACACATTTATTTTCCTTTTTATTCACAAACAGCAAAAATATTTTCTCAATTTGTCATCTGAACATGTATAGGGCTTCAGTGGTTAAGAAACCGTTTGTGATGACATTTGATCAGATGGTTTGATTAACACCATCAAACATTCATTGCCAGAGCTTGGCAGATGGTGCTGGGTTAACCTATTTGGACCTGAGGCTGATTCTAAAAATACCTTCTAAATCCTAACAGTTTCCTGAAAAACTTTATAGCTAAAAATCAAAAATTACATGATGTTTACCCAGATTGAATGGGTTAAGTTAGGCTGAAAATGAAGCCCCTGTGAGTCTACAAGGCTGGTTTCTATAAAGGTGCAATACAGTGCATTAAGCAATGCATAAAGAAGGAATGGGATTAAAGAGCTGTTGCTGTGCATGTTTTCATGCGGTGAAGCATCTGTCAGGCAGCTATCACCTTTAGTTGGACTGCAGGCACCTTTTTTCCCTCTTGGTCGTGTCTTGAGTCAGTTCCATGTACCTGACACAGTGCCCTGGCTGCCAGCCTCATCCTTCTCTCTTTGACCTTGTCTGTGACCTGCAGGCAGTGTTAATTGTGTTAACTTAAAACTATGACTAACCTATATTTTGTCACTGACGAAAACGAAATAAAAACTAAGCAATGATGACTAAAATGACTAAATGTATTGACAATTTCGTCAACAACTAAAAACTAGACTAAACTGTTAGGGAACTAAGTCATTTTATGTTTGGTTGCGAGAGGGTGTCGCGCTCTGACTAATTTAGATTATTATTACAAAACATACATTAACCACCAAAATCCTATTGTATATTTCATTTATTATTTAAAAAATAGCCGATCTACAAGCTCAAAACCTGTTGCGTCGTTGTGAGCTTGTATATCTGCTATTTAAAAAGAAACATTTTGAAAAAAAGAAAGAAAAAGAATAACACTCTGTGTTATTTAAATGAGCCACCCACAGATGGTGGTGTTTTGTAAAATATAATGTTCAGCAGTCAAGGTGATTAAATATCTTGTAGGACAGCCACACACACACACACACACACACACACACACACACACACACACACACACACACACACACACACACACACACACACACACACACACACACACACACACACACACACACAGTGAGTGAGAAAACAATTAAGCAAATCATGCTATAGGATACCAGGTAAACAATGAACCTATAGAATCTGTATGAATAACATGCTATCTGAAAACAAACCTAACAAAAACATGAAACCTGTTGCGTCGATGGGAGTAACAGTAAGCACCATCAAAAAGTATGTATAATACAAATAAAACACTTTCTGTCACTCAATAGAATAACCTTAACCATTGCTGTCTAGCTGCCGATACAAAAACATACCACTTTAATCCCCAGGGGTCTGTACTTTTTTCCCTCTATGTCAAAGGAGCCACAACCCGCCATATTCCCAGCTGACACGCGACGTCAGTACAACGTTGTCCCAACGTTGTACTCCAACGTTGGATGACCGTTGGATTTTGGTTGTAAATGAAAGTTTGTCTGACGTCATAACCCAACGTTGGTTAGACGTCATAACCCAACGTTGTTTAGACGTCATAACCTGACGTTGGTTTGACATCCTAAACTAACATTGATGTAACGTCAATCTCTGATGTTATGTAGACGTTGATTAAAGGTTGGACTCCCAACGTTGGATACCAGTTGTATTTTTGTTGTAAATGAAAGTTTGTCTGACGTCATAACCTGACGTTGGTTTAACGTCAATCTCTGATGTTATGTAGACGTTGATTAAAGGTTAGACTCCCAACGTTGGATACAAGTTGTATTTTAGTTGTAAATGAAAGTTTGTCTGACGTCATAGCCTAACGTTGGTTAGACGTCTTAACCCGACGTTGGTTTGACATCTTAAACTAACGTTGATTTAACGTCAATCTCTGATGTTATGTAGACGTTGATTAAAGGTTAGACTCCCAACGTTGGATACAAGTTGTATTTTAGTTGTAAATGAAAGTTTGTCTGACGTCATAACCTAACGTTTGTCTGACGTCATAAACTGACGTTGGTTTGACATCTTAAACTAACGTTGATTTAACGTCAATCTCTGATGTTATGTAGACGTTGATTAAAGGTTAGACTCCCAACGTTGGATACAAGTTGTATTTTAGCTGAAAATTTATATCGGGTTGACGTCATAGTACAACATTGGCTCAACGTTAGAGTACAATCAAAATATGACATATTTCTAACGTTGTAATCACGTTGTATTTTAGTTGAGAATAAAATGTCAATCCAACATTAGCAGGACGTCAACCTCCAGAGTTACCTTGTCACGTAGATATCTTGTCACAACAAGATATCAACGTTAAAATAACGTCCTGTGCCCACTGAGTGGGCGGTGGGAACAGGACATCTTCCAGACGTCATTTTGACGTCGATATCTCATCATCACGACGTCAGACAACCAACAACAAATTACATCTTGTTTCAGTGTCAAGTTTTACCAAGGTGAAAATACAATATCAGACAATATTATTTGACAAAGTTTAATAAAACAACATTATTAAATATTTTTTAAACTTGTAATTGGCACATTTGAATAGGTAGTATAAACAAACAGAAATTACAAGTCATATTGTTGTCCAAACAGTTACAGGTTTGGTGAATAGGTTCAGAGCCCAAAGTGCCTTTGTAGGAAAATGTTTCCATTTGTGAAACTTTAAAATAACTAAACAGTACAAATCAATAAAAACAATGAAGTGCATTCTTTGAGGCATGTCTATAACATATGCACCAAGGGCAAAAACGTTAAAAAGAGAGAGAAATAACACTGAGCTCCCGTAAATCACTTGGAGAGTCTTCTCTGCATCATTCTGTTTAATTTGTTGAGGGTTGCATTCTTCTTTAGTTCCCCTAAAGATAAATGACAGAAATAAGCTATTTTAATAACTCTAACTTGATTTTTACATTATGAAACATCTTTAATGACTGACAGATATCTGTTCAAAAGTTTGGAATCAGTGAGAAATTATGATTTTTAAATTAACTGAGTTTGCAGATATGAGTACTGTCTCTGATGGAAGGGCCATCACAATTGCTTGATCTAAATCCTATGTTGGGAACAGCTATACCGTAAGGTTCATGAGAAGTTTTATACAAACCAGTCTCAAAGTACGGCAAATTCTACTGAAAATATGGGGTGAAATTTGACCTGGATATCTAGAGAATATGACATCTAGAATGCCTAAGGTCTTTAAAGATATTGCTGCACTTGGTGGATTATTTAATGAACAGAAATGTTGAAGAATATAAGTTATTATTATTATTATTACCCTTATTATTATTATTATTATTACCCTTATTATTACCCTTATTATTATTATTATTATCATCAGTGTCTTGGCTGTACTTACTTAATTTTCACAGTGATTCCAAACTCTTGAATTTAGGCATAACTGCCAACATATATAAAAATAATCAACATTTTGTAGCACTCCTTTTTGAATTTGAAAGATAACGGAAAGGTCAAGGAAAAGTTACATCGGGCAATTAAAATGTTTAACTTACCATATGCAACGTCAAAAAGACACAGGCCCCGGGGACTTATTCTTGCCATGATGTCAACAAAGGTTGTACTGGAGTGTCAATTCATGTGACATGAGGAACGGCATCATTCTTCTGGGTGCATTATCCAATGAATTACCTCCTGAGTATGGTAAAAGTCACAGGAAGGAAAATGCCATATTAAGTGGACAGCTAAGATATTATTCTATCGTTACACCTCTTAAGGTCTTTAAACACCAGGGACATGACGAATAAATTATACAAATACTTCTTTAGAATATATTGATGCTATCGCATCAAAACTATTCATATACTGTAGATGATGCCTCATTTTTATAGCCGTTAACCTGATGCCTTTAATAGCGGTGAAAAATCAAACTTGTTTTAAATCAAAATTATGTTGCTTTATTGTCAAATAATAGTGAAGTTCAGTGTGGAGGTACTTACCCGATGTATTCTACTTGAGAGGACCTTCCACCTCTTGATGTACCACATCTAGCATGAAAATAAGAAATACACAACACATTATGAATGAAAAATATACTTGACGCAAGATAGAGACTTCTCACAATGGCCTCATGCCGTGGCACAACTACTTCAGAGAAAACCCAAGAAGAAATTGTATTGTGAACCCAGTATGGTGAATTATATCGAATCGTTGGTTGAGTGAAACTTCACATCCCTACCCTTTCAATATTAACGCTATAAGACTGCTTTTACATTACACTGCTGACTGTAGACTAATGTTTACTAGTTTATCTGTGCCTGTTATGTTTAACTGTGTCAAAAAACTATCATCAGGATGCCCACAGCCCTGTGGGAATTTATAACTCAATTCAAAATGTTCCAGGAAAGTCACTACCGTGGGAAACCTGAATCATCTAATTCAATATATATTTTTAAATTACAACCAATTTAAAGCATATTACCCCTCAAATTAACGCCCTGATATTATACTTACTTCGGACTTGGTGGAGGCTCACCAAGTCTTGATCACAGGTGTTTGGAAGCTGAAGTAGCACACGCACACGCACACGCACACACACACACACACACACACACACACACACACACACACACACACACACACACACACACACACAAAAAACAGATTAGATAGGCTACCTCTGCCTTCCGAAACATCTGTGGACATTTAAATTCAATATGGGCTGGAACAGCGTCGAAAACGACAGCTACAGTACAGCTACTTCATTATCAGCTACTGTATATCAAGTATCGGTTATGGCAAAATACTAACTGTTCTTCACTCTGTTTGGGCCATTCAACTGTACAGGACTTACTTCAATATTTCAACTTAAGATGGCTTACCAATAGATCTTCAATATAGTGTTTACATTCCTCAGAAATGAAAAAAACTTTGAGAAAACGTTGTATTATAGTTGCTTAACAGCACAAATTAAAACCAACAAAATATCAACGTCTAATGGCGTTAGAATTTAACGTTGTGTAGACGTTAACGTCATAACGTTAAGAAGACATTGGGCTTTCGTCTCAATACCCGACAACAGAATGTCGGTATTCTTTGTCAATTTGACGTTAGCATGATACGTTGAACAGATGTTGGGCATTGGTTACTTACCAACACAACTTAAAACCAACAAAAATCAACATTTAATGATGTTAGAACTTAACATTGTGTGGACGTTAGCATAACGACGTTAAGCAGATGTTGGGTTTTGGTTACAATACCCGACAACAGCAGGTCAGTATTCTACGTCAATAAGACGTTAGCATGATATGTTGAACAGATGTTGGGTATTGGTTACTTACCAACACAACTTAAATCCAACAAAAAAACAACGTTTAATGTTGTTAGAATTTGACATTGTGTGAACGTCAGCATAATGACGCTAAGCAGACGTTGGGTTTTGGTTACAATACCTGACAACAGCATGTCAGTATTCTATGTTAATATGACGTTAGCATGATATGTTGAACAGACGTTGGGTATTGGTTACTTACCAACACAACTTAAAAACAACAAAAAAATAACGCTTAATGATGTTAGAATTTAACATTGTGTGGTTGTTAGCATAATGACGTTAAGCAGACGTTGGTTTTTGGTTACAATACCTGACAACAGCATGTCAGTATTCTATGTTAATATGACGTCAGCATGATACATTGAACAGACGTTGGGGATTGGTTACTTACCAATCAATCTTCAACATAGTGTTTACATTCCTCTATTATGTTTATTTTTTTTTAGGTGGGCTTTACTGTTAGGCTTGGCCAATATTAGACTGAAAATAATGTCTTACAAGCTAATATGATCAAAACTATGATACCTACACAAGGCTATTCAAATGCAACCAACCCTTATGCCTGATTTTTAGTTACACTGCACTGTCTCACACAAAAATCAGGCTGTGAGGCATGTGAGCTTTACCCTTCAATAACACACATTCCCAACTGAAAACATGAATCATGCATGAACAACAGAACTTCACCTAAAATAAGACATTAGCTTTAAAAGCTGCAATTCAAATGTTTAACTCAGCAGCACCAAGCCAGTGAAGCCACCAACACAAAGCAATGGGGATCAGTCCATCTAGTTAATGCAGTATAGCCTCTTTCTAGTTCCCACTGTTTTGCCACAAAAGGCAGGTACTGTAATCATTTTGGGCAAAGGATTTACTCAAACAATGCTGCCAGTTTCAAAAACATGCAAAGAAAAGGAAAAGAAAAAGAAAACAACAAAGCATGACTGATTTGCAATATGAAGAAATCACCTCACTCGGTCATAAACAGAATGTAGAACTTTATTTTAAAAACAAACAGTCAAATATTTCATTTCAAGTTAGAAGGAAATTAATTATGAACTCACCTGTGCAAAAGATTGTGATTCTAGAAGTCCTGGGATGGTCAAAAAAACATCTCCATGCACAAACAAGTATCTCTTCCTGTCTTCTCTCCCTCCAAATTCAAACTGCAGGCTCCTGCAGCAGTTACTGTTGCCCCGCCCAGTCTGGTGTTATACAACTGTGGTCCCACCCACAAGTCCAATGATTCGTCCAATGAAAGAGCAGAACGTTGCTATACTGCTCAGTGATTTGAGGAGACATTTGACAATCCAGTTTGAAATGTATTATTATGACAACATCCATACAACGTTGCAGTCTAACATCATTAGACATAGATATTTGGTTGGTTTTAGGTTGTGTTGGTAACTAATCAATAACCAACGTCTGTTCAACGTATTATCCCAACGTCAGGTTGACGTCAAATACTGACATGCTGTTGTCGGATATTTGACCAAACCTCAATGTCTGCCCAATGTTATTATGTTAAATGTCAGTTTACATTGTATGTGTCATATGGCATTATGCTGTAGGCCTAATGCAAAAAGTGAAATATTTCCCTCAATAATTTATTTGATTAGCAATTAATATAATGCAAAAATAAAGAACTGCAACAGCTATGAAACATGAACAATGGTGAAAATCAGTACATTTACTCAAGTACTGTACTTAGCATTGTATTTTTTAAATTCACTTGTGTGTTTCTATCTTTTGATACTTTATTATTTTACTCCACTACATATCAGGGCAAACAATTATTTTACTTTTTGTGATTGATTGATTACTTTATTAGTCAGAAATGTAAACAGCATGAGGTACAGTCATGCATTTAGGCTGAAAGGGTAACAAAAAAAGTGTCTGTCTGTCTGTCTGTCTGTCTGTCTGTCTGTCTGTCTGTCTGTCTGTCTGTCCATCTGTCCGCCCTTCCGTCGACCCAGTAGTACATACATAGTGGTGTGGATGATAAATGGTGTCACAGTCACACACTCTTGCTCCATATGTCACAACTAAGGAAGACCCTGGTTTTGAGGTAGGCCGGTGTCTATGCATTGTAATGTATTGATGCATTTCTTTTCATATGGGTTTATTATTTAGGGCAGCATAGGTTACTGGTTAGATAATCAGAAGGTCCCCGGTTTGCCTCAAAGGCCCTGGACGGGGCGAAGTGTCCTGAGCAAGACACTGTAGGGGTGGACCCCTACAGTCCACCC
>NC_139944.1:10730911-10760911 GCF_963454915.1 Gymnoscopelus microlampas
AGAGAGAGAGAGAGAGAGAGAGAGAGAGAGAAAATAGTCTTCAGAGAGACAGACAGACAGGTATGTCATATGGGGAGGGCGAGAGAAAGGGTGAGAAAAAGGAGAAAGAGGGTTCAGGTGGGGGGTGTTCAAACGTCCCCTGGGGGGATAGATAGAAAAAAAAAAAAACTCACGTGGTCCAACCATAGCTAGTTGACGTAAGCAAGCAGATGGCATGGGTACCAGCTTCTAGAAGGTTGGCATTGCACGCTGTCATTCCTCAAAACCAAGAGAGAGAGAGAGAATTATAGCAAGCTGGAGGCGGAGTGGAGGAGAGGAGAGAAGGAAAGAAAGAAGGGAAGGAGGGAGGTGGAGGAGAGGATACTTACATAAATACATATACCTGCCATAAAGTAGGAAGCTGGAAGCTGGATGATGCACTCTGGAATTTAACGGGAAATAAGAAAAAATACAGGTGAGAAACCGAGGGGCCGTTTTAGCGACGGTTCCGACAGACCGTTTGAAATATAACTCAGGGAGGGTACAAATGGAACCATTCCATTTGTATCCACTCTGAGTTAAAGGATTTGTATTTCCATTTTTGTATTTTTAATTGAAATTTAAAAACGATCATTTGGACCATAATCCATGTGTGTGTGTGTGTGTGTGTGTGTGTGTGTGTGTGTGTGTGTGTGTGGTGTGTGTGTGTGTGTGTGTGTGTGTGTGTGTGTGTGTGTGTGTGTGTGTGTGTGTGTGTGTGTGTGTGTGTGTGTGTGTGGTTTGTTTGTTTGTTTGTTTGTTTGTTTAATTGTTTTAAATATGGGTTTGACTCTTATATCTGTCTGAAAACTTTATTCCAGTGGTCTCTGGGAGTTAAAGAAATTATAATAATGAAATCAAAATGAAAAACAGCATTTTTTTGAATTACCGGGTTGGCCCTCCCAGATGGGAACGATGTACGAAAGCGAATTTCACCCACTTTTTTACTTTGTAAATATGTAAATGTGACAATAAATCTGACTGCGCGCTTTAATATTAGATAATATAGATCAAATGTCCTGCAGAGGTGGCCAGGTAATGCTTAATTGGCCAATTAAATGGCCTACATGAAAGTCAACGGCTATTACGAATCTGAGCTGTGCCCTGGTGGTAATCTGTGTTAGACAAAGACTAAAGAAAATTAAAAGGTGCAAATTACATACATTACATAAGTACATTTTCAAACCTTTTCAAATTTACATTTTTTTTGGAAAATAGCATTATCCACAAGCTCACAATGTGTCGCTCTGCAACGTGTTTTGAGCTTGTACATTGGCTATTTTCACTGTATTTGAAATAATGTATTTATTTTGTACGTTTCGGTCCCAAGAGTTCCTTCCTAGAAATGTAGTGGAATCAAAAGAACAGTATTTTAGAACGTAGCAGAGTAAAAGTCACCAGCTTGCAAAAAAATAAAACAAAACAAAAACTTGAAATAAAACAATTGAAGTACAGTACGCAAGTAAATTCACTGTCCAACTGGTGGTAATGCACTTAGATAATGCAGGGACCTACAGGAAGCCAGTTTTTACATTTACACTGTTTCAGACGTCTGTGTTTGCCAGTTGTTGTTGTTGTTGTTGTTGTTGTTGTTGTTGTTGTTGTTGTTGTTGTTGTTGTTGTTGTTGTTGTTGTTGTTGTTGTTGTTGTTAGCCTTTCCTAGCTGGAGAAGGAACAGTAGAGAATATATATATGTTATGTTATATGTTATATGTTATTTCATAACATATTAAAAGGATGTTGACTAATATAAACATGCAGTTGGACACAACATAAGATTGCAGTGCACATGACAAGGCTTGAATGCTTGAAATACCAACTGCAAAATAGAAGCAAATGATGTACTTGAATGCTGCCATTCTTGGCAGAGCCTACAGTATACTGCATGAACAGTGTTCAAATAAACATAGTCAGTTGTCTTTGTGAAAATGTTTTTTTGTCAAGCCCTTCAAAATGATTGGAAGTGGGATTATTTATACTGTATAGATAGCCTATCAACAAGAAAAATACTATACAGTATGTGGTTCCTATACCACTCCAAAAAATAAAAATAAAACTGAGGGAGGGGGATGCAACTGCCTAGTTTACCTATGCGTAGAAACGCCCATAGGTCCGTGTCTGTTGCCAGTGGCGCATATTGGCATTACCTCGCTTTTGTAGAAAAGGCAGTGTGTGCCAAATTGTTAACAAGCACAAAAACTAATGAAGAACTGATGGTCACTTAAAAAAAAGAACATAACGTGTATATAGCACTACTAGAATAGCAAAGTAATAGAGGAATAATAATGTATATTCTTATTATTTATTTTTAAATGTATGGTTTATCAATCCTAAACGGATAGTGATTTATTTTCATGTTGGCCTACATGTTTTTTTTATTGCTACTACTTGTATCTCTCTCTCTGTCTCTCTCTCTCTTCTTTCCCCCCGACACGGTCGAGGCAGAAGGCCGCCCACCCTAGAGCCTAGGGTCTGCCTGACGTTTCTTCCAGTTAAGGGGGAGTTTTTCCGTTACCACTGTCGCAAAATTGCTTGCTCAGGGTGGGACTGTCGGGTCTCTGCTCTACATGTAAAGTGTCTTGAGACAACTTGTTGTGATTTGACACTTTAATAAAATGTAATTGAAGCAGGGGCGTCAATTGGGTATGCCTGGCAAGGTATGGCAGGTGCCATACCTTATGCAGGTGTAAGACCATTGTGTTTGTATGTTATACTGTAGGTATAATGCATAGTTTTCTATGCATTTCGGGGGTTTTAGGGGGTGTCCCTAACCTTGCCATACCTTAGCTTTTGCTGAACTGACACCACTGTTCCTGAGCCAATAATTTGAAGACGTGTCATCAGTCAATACTTCAAACTCTTTGAGAGACTTCGCCGGTCATCAAATTATTGGCTTAGGAATGCGACAAAAAACAAAAGATCTCCATGTATACAAGGCTTCATGGGATGTGTAATTGATAGAATACATTTTTTGGGTGAACAACTCTAATATGTGTGCGTGTGCGTGCGTGTGTGTGCGTGTGCGTGTGCGTGTGCGTGTGCGTGTGCGTGTGCGTGCGCGTGCGCGTGCGCGTGCGTGTGCGCGCGTGCGTGCGTGTGCATGTGTGTGTGTGTGTGTGTGTGTGTGTGTGTTCATTCAGTTATGAGCAGTGTGTGTGTGTGTGATTGGGTGGAGGCACGAGGAGTGCTGTTTGGGCCACCAAAAACCCTAGAATGGTCCCTGGATAGATAGATAGACAATTAATCTCTCTCTTTCTCTCTCTCTCTCTCTCTCTCTCTCTCTCTCTCTCTCTCTCTCTCTTTCTTTCTCTCCCTCCCTCCCTGTCATACCCCCCCCCCCCCCTCTCTCTCTCTCTCTCTCTCTCTCTCTCTCACAAAGGAACCAAATGCTGACTTTACCTTTTGACGAGTCGCTGCCTAAAATGCCAGAGAGCCCGTCGATCAGGAGTGGCAGCTTCTCGCAGCTTGGGACGTGCAGGGTCAGTAAGCCCCGCCTCCTCCTCCACCAGCACCATGACACCAGCCAGGTCAAAGCGGGTCTGCTCCTGGCCGTCCAAACCACAGGGGACCAGCTGCTGGACTCTGAGAGCAACCGAGGCGATGAGGAGGAGGAAGAAGATGAAGATGAGGGATTCGAGGGCCTCCAGCAGGTAGGAGTGTAGCCACTATAGATTTAACTTGTTCTAGTAGTGCAACAGTTAATCAAACTACTTGATTTGATCGATTATAACAAAAATATTGATAATCAATAATTTTATGAAATTATCAGTAAACAATCTATCCCTATTTTGGGCATGTTGTTGGAGGTGAAAAGTTTCCAGAAATGTAAAATAATACAAGCTGTTTTCGCTATTCAAATTGTTTTGCACCCCAAATCCTGACATTTAAATCATGGTTAACAGCACAATCTATAGTTACAATAGTTTCAATCAGGCATTTCATTAATTTAATCTTTTTTTTTTTATTTAATCATAATTTAATCATTTAATCATTTAAGGGTCAAGGCCACTTGGCCTTTGGTGTTGTATTTTTTTTTAGGGCAAAACACCAAATCTTAAGTCCAATTAATGAATTTAACTTAAAGGTTAAGGATGATTGCATTTTAATATAGTACAAGTACAGGGTATAACTATTAATATATAACTATTTCACAAAATAATGTATTGGAAAATAACCAATATTTCATATTGGTCTCAATATTTCTCACATTCAGCACTGTACTTCGCTGATTGAAGAAAGGGTCACATGAATCATATGAGCATTCACAGATTCAAAGTTTTATTGCATTTTTTATTGTCATTGAAGATGAATTGTGATTTAATAACCTTTGTTTATTGTACGTGATTTAGCCTAAACTATAGTATTTGTTAATTATTGATTATCTTAATTTTCATTCATTTGGTTAACCTTCACATTAATGTTATCCAACAAGTGTTTATACATTTCTCTCACTCGAGCGCACGTGCGTGCGTGCGCACGTGCGTACACACACACACACACACACACACACACACACACACACACACACACACACACACACAGACAGACAGACAGACAGACAGACACGCAGGCACGCACGAACGCACGAATGCACGCACACACACACACACACACACACACACACACACACACACACACACTCACGTGTCCTCGGGTTGCGGAGTGCAATGGTTGTTTGTTCTGTTACCATCACTTGTGAAATGCTCCATGATTATCATCGCAAAGACGTTGGAAGTCAATTGGGCGTCTGTTGGACCCTTGCTTTGCTGCAATTGTTTTCGGCATGTAGACAGCCGTTCAGCCAACAGAGTTAGCTCCCGGCGCTCCCACTCAAACATAATCGTGACACCCACATACAGTACAGGTAGGCTAGTAGGCTACACACTACAGTCAAAATTCATGTCTGTTAAAATTGTTTCATTTAAGCTGGTAACGTTAAACAAACAGGAGCTAGCTATCTCTCGTCTCTCTAGTCGCTCTCCCTCTCCCCACCTCTCTCTCTCTCTCTCTCTCTCTCTCTCTCTCTCTCTCTCTCTCTCTCTCTCTCTCTCTCTCTCTCTCTCTCTCTCTTTCTCTCTCTCTCCCTCTAGTCTCTCCCCTGTCAAAAGCATCAGCTTCCATGGGATTTTAAGCTGTGCGCGATTCATATCAGCCTCGAAATAAAACCTACCACTCGTTATTTGCGCAGCTACGTTTCACTTGATGTTGTCCAATAAGAATTTGGAATGTCATTCTCAACCACAGACAGCACTGAGGAGACAACGTTTAAATCAGCTGAGGCAGACTGCAGGCAGGGCATCAAGGCCACTGTGGCCGTCATGGCCACACAGAGGGGCAACGAGAGCCATGGCCGTCGTGGCCGCCGTGAAATTCCCGCCCTTGTGACAATAGTTAGGACAGTAACTAAGTAAATTTACTTGAATACTGTACTTCAGTTCAATAAAGGAGAGATAAAGTTGTTGCAAACGAAAAGCTTTATTGAATAAAAGATTTAAATGTTTTATTGAACATTTTGACGATTAGACTCTAGACTTTAAAAAGGGAGAACCCCCCTGGAGCCTAGATGCTGGTGGTGGCAGTGCAGATGAACCTCCTTCCTTCTCAACTCTAGACAATTGAGACTTTAAGATGGAGTTGGGGATGGAGGTGGGTTACTCGTAGCCTGGGATCCAGCCTGCTTCACTACGTTCGGCGGACTTTTTTTTCTCTCTTCGCTTCTCAGTCTGGAAAGCGTGCCATGTCCAGCCTCTCCAAAGAGGCTGGACATGGCATACGGCTGGAATCGAACCGTGGCTTCTGATTGGTCTGTGGTGCGAGGCGGGACAAAAAAAACAGTGTGATCGTTGTGATTCGTCATTCGTTCGAACAACATCCAATCAGCAACGACGTTGCCTAATGTAACATATGTAGTTCCAGTGTAGTTCTGCAAAACGAGTCAATAGGGTTCTTTCCAGACTGAGAAGCGAAGAGAGAAAAAAAAGTCTGCCGAATGTAGTGAAGCAGGCTGGATCCCAGGCTAGGTTACTCGCTCCTTGCTTGCTGAAAAGAGAATGACAGGATCAGTCAGAGGCAGTGATATTTAAAGGTGGAGTCCAATCGCCTGATTGGCTGACTGCTGATTGGCTGGAAGTGCTCACACTTAAGCTGTGAATGACAGGATGTTTGTGAAGCAGCAATAAAGCTGAAAGTGAGAGAGAAATCTTCCACGAACTTACGCCTATAGAGCTACATTATTATTGTATTTATTTTGCAAGCACATGACTTTCAGTCCACTACATTACAAATAGAAATAATGCATTTTTGACTCCACTACATTTCTTGGCACCCAAATGTACAAAAATAGTGAAAACAGCTGATCTACAAGCTCACAACCCATGGTGTGATGCATTTTGAGCTTGTAGATGGGCTGTTTTCACTTCACTATTTTTGAAAATTGCTGAAATTGTTTAAAAATGTTGTTTTAAAATTCTGCAATGTATTTATATTGACAAGAAAATGTACTTCATAATTTGTACTTTTGAATACTAGTATTTACTTCAGCATATACTTTGTCCACCACTGCCTACCAGCAGGACGAGAACGGCGTCCCGCGGCGGCAGAGGGGTCCCAGGAAGAAGCAGAAGACCCGCGGCCGTATGGACCGCGTCAAACTGCGACGCATGGAGGCCAACACCCGCGAACGCAACCGCATGCACGGCCTGAACAACGCTCTGGACAGCCTGCGCAAGGTATGTTATTTATATAAACCTCATATCCCCATATTACCACTTGTAATTTTTGGTATAAAAGACATGTGAAAGTGGTTAAGTGTGTCTGTGGGTTTTATAAATTATCTGAATCAAGGAAAAGTATTGAGAGCTTGAGACTAAATAACTACATTGGATCCATTGGATTTTGAAAATTAAATGCATTGTTTCATTAGGTGGTGCCCTGCTATTCTAAGACCCAGAAACTGTCCAAGATAGAGACCCTGCGCCTGGCCAAAAACTACATCTGGGCCCTGTCTGAGATCCTCAGCACCGGGAAGAGACCCGATCTGTTGACGTTCGTCCAGACCCTCTGCAGGTAGGCATGTGGTGTAAAAAAAGAAAGGGAAAAAAAGTAACTTGTGAAAATGTACTTTACTTGAGTATTTGTTTTGTTGGATATAGAACTTAAATATTGCACTTTTGACTCCACTACATTTCAATGGACAAAGTACATTATTAATTAATCATTATTACTTAAACCCTATTTCAAATATAGTGAAAATAGCACATCTACAAGCTCACAATGCATCACAATGTGACACATGAGCATCTAGATCGACTTTTTTTCACTATTATTAATATGTTGAAAAGAATTCTTAGCTAAGAAACGGAATCAATAAATAGAATCAGAATCGATAAAATCCTAACAATACCCATCCCTAACTGCAGGGGGATCTCCCAGCCCACCACCAACCTGGTGGCCGGCTGCCTTCAGCTCAACGCTCGCAATTTCATCATGGCAGAGCAGGACGCTTTCACGGGAAGATCGCCGTTCGAGGCGCTGTACCCTCCTTACCACCATCATCTCCATCACCATCATCACCACCACAGCGGCGATGGGGAGAGCGCCAGCGTGGACAAGCCTTTCCGGCCTTACAGTGCCTACTACGACACTTTCTACGAGAGTGCGACTTCACCCGAGCGCTCCAACTCGAGCCCCCCGATCTTTGACGCCGCGGCAGTGGCCCCCTCAGGCACCCTCAGCCCCCCGCTGAATTTTAATGGGATTTTCTCCCTCAAACACGAGGAGGGGGGAGTGCGGGATTATGGGAAGAACAGCTGCCACTACGGCGCTGCCTTGCGCTACTGCACCGCGCCATCGACGGGAGGGAGAAGTGCCGGCGCGCTGCACGGCACCATGTTGAGAGGAGGCTCCGCCCCGACGGACATCCACCCCTATGATGTACATCTCCGGGGACAGATTTACCCCGTCAATGACGAGATAAACACACCTTTTCATGATTAAAAGAACAACGAGAGAGAGAGAGAGAGAACTGGCTAAAGCAGTGATTTTTCAACGTTTTTAATTTCAAGGACCCCCTGTTTGAGATGCATTAGGCCACCAATGCCCATTGGGGGGGGGGACTCCAATCTACACTGTAAAATCATCAGTGCTACTGTAATTTAACTCTTAGATTGTACAAATGCGTGCACTCTCTGAGTTACGGACCTGTAAGGAGCTGTACGATTGCGTTGAAAACACTGGGCTCAGTCCTAAAGAATGAACATTTATTATTGATGTTGTGTATATTTTAGGTGGTAGTGGCGTGGTCATAGGCCATCTGATGCACTAATCATTCATTCAGCTTAATTGAACGGCAACCGTCTGGAGAACATTTTATAAAGGTTGAGCAAGGGATTCATTCATTCATCTATCTATCTATGTCTTATGTATTGTAGTCTACTTATGTATCTATTGATGTCATGCAGGGTTGCAGTTAATTGCCAGGGCCAAACTCCAACTTGCCTTGGGACCTATAACACACACACGCACGCACGCACGCACGCACGCACGCACGCACGCACGCACGCACGCACACGCACACGCACACGCACACACACACACAGACGCGTGCGCGCGCACGCACGCACACACACACACACACACACACACACACACACACACACACACACACACACACACACACACAGACACACACCAAACATAGTACAAGAGATACGAGTACAGATGCAAGTAGACTAAAAAGAGGATTCATCCAAATATGGTCCAAAACTTTTACTTTTTTTAATCACAAGCTCCAAGCTCTTGTTAATACTTTTCATTGGTTCCTAATTTATATAACACAAAGAAACACTTAACCGCTTTCACTTACAAAACATTTCTGGCGAACAACGCATCGCGATGCGAAGCGTTGTGAGCTTGTAGATCTGCTATTTTTGCTGCCATTGAGCACCAATGGCAAAGTAGGGTATTAATTTATGAAAACAAAAAAACAACATCATAAGAATTTTCACAGCAATAAAACCACTATGCAACATTCAACACAACACTAAAACGGTCTTCTCATTTAAAGACAAGAACTAGTTAATTTGAACACAGTTTGAAATTCCTGTACATCCACAATGTACAATATATTTATTTATTTATTTATTTATTTGTTTGTTTATTTCGTTTTTATTTCGTTTTTCGTTCGTTCATTTGTCCGTTCATTTATTCAGATATTTATTTATACAGCGTTTAGGCTCCACACAAGGCTTTAAGTTATTCTTTATTTCATGACTATGGCAGTGTTATTAGGGTCATTCCAGAATTGGAGGACATTTTACGTCCCACCCAAGAAATGTCAAATAATCCATTTACAAAATACTAAATAATGCATTTGTCGTGTAACTTTTACTTGTCCTGAGACCAAATCTAAATCAACTTGGAGCATTTAAAAAAAAAACACATTTAAAAAAATACCAAATAAGTCTGTAGTACCCCTAAAATGCAAGTTTTCTCTTGTCCCACCCCCTTGGTTGCCAAATTGAATCTCAGATAAAACTGTTAAAATGACATTTAAATCTACTTTCTTTTACATTATTTTGTTCATAGATGTCTCTTGTTGATGTGGAAACATATGTTTTAATTAACCTAATATTTTAAATAAGTATTATTATGCAAGGAACCTGTGTCCCACAACTTGCATGCAACCCTGTTACCTTAAACCTTTTTGCATGGTAAAAGAAGAAGAAAAGTGTGAGTCACATGACAGACTAGAAGTGACATCATCAAACACTTTCCTAACATCATGGGTAGAGCAAAGGCATCTCCTCTCTTCTATTATTCATATTTGTATAACATTGTCAGCCTTACTTGAATGTCTCAACCTACCTCACGCAACCCTGTTATGCATATTTCCAGAATAAGATAAATACTTGACAAAAAAAGTTGTACTTATTTATTTATGTGAGTTTGTCCTCTTCGTAAATGCTAACATCTAGCTAAACAGCTAGCTTCTATTCCTGAGAAAAAGCTAACATTAGCATAGATTTGCAATCCTGTTACTTGCAGCCCTGTTACTTTTACTTGCAGCCCTGTTACTATAACCCATATAAAACATGTAATAAAAATACTTTTGATGCCTGAGCTGAGCTAATCAAGCTTTTGATAGTATATTACCTATTATTGATGAATATATAACAGAAATTTGTCAAATAGAAAGTTATTTTTTCAAAAATTCGGAAGCCCAAATGTCCTCCAATTCTGGAATGACCCATTAATGGAGCCGTTACAGGTCGATTTGGTTACATTTCGTACCCTCACAGTTACAAATTAATAAACACTGAGGATTTTATGGGTGAATCGTTAAATAGTTTTTTCTGTCCTTTTTTAATTTCTCTTCCTAGATTATTTCTTTCTTCCTTCCTTTCTTTCTTTCTTGCTTTCTTTTCTTTTCTTTTCTTTTCCTTCTCATATCGTCCAATTTGTTATGAATTGCAGAGTTTATCGATTGTAAAATATGTACAGTGAATTTAATAATGAGAGATTAAATGATTGTAAATAAAAATGGTGAATTTGTACAAACACATTGAACAGATTCTCATGAAAGTATAAGAGCACGAATTATTTAATTTAGTGGGTGTTGTGACACTTTTGTGATGAACTTTTAGCCACTGAAACAAAAGAAAATAAGTCCAATAATCAATGGTTGGCTGGCAAATATAAACTACAATTTATTCCTTATTCACAAATGGAAAACAAAAGCACAAAGGTTTTGGCCCACTAATATATGCAACATTTCTGCAGAAGTGTTCACATTAGACCTAGATGTTCATATGTGTATTATCATTCATGATTATTCATTTAATATTTAGGGGGCCAAGCACACAACGCTTAGGCACACTTTTGTATTTGTTAGTTGTATTATTCTTCTGCCGCTATCTCACTATCTACACAATTGTTTTTTTATGAAACTTGGCAGTATGGTAGAGGGTCATGAAAAACGTAAAACTCACAACCATTGGCCAAAGGGTGGCGCTACACCAGTCAATTGAACAGCTGTGAAACTTCATTACACATGTGTCTCCTCATGAGGAAAAACGTTGGCCACGTTGACCTTTGACCCTTAGACCCGTAGATCTTCCTGCATTTTTTATTATATGAAACATAGTTCAATTCGAACTTCTCCTGAGATCTCCAGGAGGAGCAATCTGCAAAAAACTTTTTACACACAAACTTTTTCGGACATTTTCAGTAGTTTGAAAATAAAAATGAATCCGTACTTCTCTTGGGATTTCTGAGCAATCTGTGTGAAACGTTATACACACAATCTATGCACTATTATCTAAACTCCCAGTTCGAGAGAAGTTTGTACGTGAAAAAAATGAAGCATCCATGAGCCAATAAATATTGTAGAGGGCATGGCTTTATGAAAAATAAAAACGAAATAAATAAATAACTGTGGATGGGCTACTTTCTCTCAATCTCAGTTCTGGGGTTGTGGTAGCTCAGAAGCAAGAGTGTCTACATGTCAGTCAGAAGGGCCCTGGATCGAACCTTAGCTTATCCAGGCTTAATCTAAATTGCCACACAGAAATCATGATCTTATTAATTAATGTTCACTTTTTAAAGACAGCAGGAAATGACATTTTGACCAAATTAATTTTCTATTTTGTGATGTATGTCCTCGTAAAACAGGGGCACGTCACATGACAGAAGGCAAAACGTTATGCTTGCCAGCAGACTTAAAGGTTCGATTCCAGGCTCCGGCCAAACCGACTGGCCAGGAATAGTAACGAAAAGCTATAGCCTAAATAGAACACTACAATTTGTTTCTGTTGTGTGGATGAAGCAGAGAAATTTGCAAACTTTTGTCTTGATAACTGAATTTTTAACAAGAGTTTGAAATCCGCCATTATACAATAATGACATTTTAATATCCACAATCCCTCAGAAATGTGCTTAGCTGTTTCCGATGCTTTGTTAATTGCATGGTCTTCTTTCTCTCAAGTTCAGTTCAGTATTATGTTTCGATGGCTTGTAGCGCATATTGCGTTTTGTATAGTGCAATTTAGCATTGCTTGGCCCCCTTATTGCTGCTTGTAGCTGTATTTTGTTTTGTCTTGCACATTATTCATATTATGTTATTTATGTATTTCAAAAAGAGTTGCCTTAATTTGAAACATATCTTAACAAATGGATTATACAACATGTATTGTAATAGTGGCTTTTTTGGCAATATTTGTGGTTTGTTCTGACGCAAATCGTATCTTATTTTTTGGTCACATTATTTTATAATTTTACATCAAATAAAAGTGTCAACTTAAGTCTATGGTTTCTATATTTTGGTTTGTTTAAGAAAACACTTTAACAATCAGAGATTAAATTAATTTGCTGAGAGAGAGAGAGAGAGAGAGAGAGAGAGAGAGAGAGAGAGAGAGAGAGAGAGAGAGAGATTGCACGCAGGATCGTTTACGATCGTGCTATATGTGTGGTGTGGTGTGGTGTGGTGTTGTGGTGATGTCACCAGTGTGTGTGTGTGTGTGTGTGTGTGTGTGTGTGTGTGTGTGTGTGTGTGTGTGTGTGTGTGTGCGTACGTGCGTGCGTGCGGGTGAAGCTGGCAGTATGCCAGCATGGTGACAGACTGCCACTGCAGACGTGTCCCCATGTGTCCCTGCATTGTCATCCAAACACACATTATAGAGGCCACGCGTCACAAGGAGATGCAGTGATCCACACCACAACAGCCCTGACTTCCATAATGAGAGGGTTGAGGATTCATTTATGCTCCGTCACAGTCACACAAGGCAGGTTACTACTACTACTAACAATAATAATAATGATACATGCAATTTCATATAGTGCTTTTCTTTTTCTTTTTCTTTTTTTTTTATCCCTCGATTTTGTAACCCTGTTTTTCACCCGGTGCCAATTTGCTAAGTGATCCTGGGCACTACACTCCCCCCACCAGCCTAGGGAGGCCAGGGCCGAGCTCATGCCTCCTTCAATGCATGAGAGCCAACTGACCTTCTTGTCACCTGACAGGGGGGAGTTTCCCCGGTAGGACATACCGCGTGGAAGGAACACGTTATTCCAACCAGTTCCCTTCCCCTCCATCAGGCGCCCCGGCTGACCAGGGGGAGGCAGTATAGTGACCAGGATTACGTCATGTTTTTGTGAGGGTATTAACTACCCTAGGAGACACGGGGAGAACAAGCAAACTCCACACAGAGTAGGACCTTTCGCCAACCCCACCTAGGGTATGGGCGGTGTTATAGTGCTTTTCTAAATACTCAAGTTGCTTAACAAAACTAAACAAGCGAAAACAACTCTATTAAGAAAAAAAATAGTTAAAAGGGGAAAAAACGTATAAATAAACAAAATTGTTCAAATTAAAATGTAAAAGGGGGATTTGAATTAGGTGGGGAATGCAAGTCCGGAAAGATCGGTTTTATTTGAGTGTGGTTTTAAACGAGGCATGGGTGGGGGCAGCTTTGATGTGAGTGAGTGCAATAGGGAGGGAGCTGCAACTGAGAAGGCCCCTTCACCCAAGGTTTGTCACTTTGGGGACCAAGGAGGTGGTTATAGTTTTAAAAATTTTCATTTGTTTCATTGTTTTTGTTTCATTTTCATGTTTTCAATTTATGTTTTAATTTGTTCTAAGCAGGTTTGCTAGTTCAGTTTTTATTAGTTTTAGTGTTTTTTTTCCTTATTTGTTCATTTTGTAATATGGGGCAATTCTTAAAAAAGCTCAGAAAAAATGTGTGCAGTGCAGCACATTTTAGATCTGTTATTCTTGCTTTTTTAAGAAGAATATTGGATAGCCTAAATATGACTAAAACTCATTTGTTTTGGTTGTTGGACGGTCTGAGCATAACAATAATTTCATTGCGTGCGTGCGTGTGTGTGAAAGAAAGAGACAGCCAAACAGACACACAGAGAGAGATAGGGGGGGGGCACACTGTGTGTGTGTGTGTGTGTGTGTGTGTGTGTGTGTGTGTGTGTGTGTGTGTGTGTGTGTGTGTGTGTGTGTGTGTGTGTGTGTGTGTGTGTGTGTGTGTGTGTGTGTGTGTATTATAGGTCCCAAGGCAAGTTGGAGTTTGGCCCAAGCAATTAACTGCAACCCTACATGACATCAATAAATACATAGCTAAACACCCAGAAAGACAGACAGACAGACAGACAGACAGACAGACAGACAGACAGACAGACAGAGTGAATTAATGAATTAATGAAGGGTAGCCAACACAACAGCGAGTGTCTCTGTCCTTGGCACATATGTCCACCTTTATAAAAAGGTTCCCAGAGAATTGAATTAAGACGCTTTAATGATTATTGCATCCAATGACCTGTGCCACCAATAAGCTACCATCCAATACACCACATCATAGATAATAAATATTAGAAGAAATAGAGAAATGGAGGACTTAAGGACTTATTAGCCTTAATTAGTGTTTTTCAACATGGGATGGGCTCCCCCAACTCAATCTGGTGTGTGTGTCGCAATGATGTGCATGGTGACATTTTAACTGTTGGCTTTGTCAAAGCGTCCCGTCATTAAGTGACAAGGTGAGAACTAGCACATCAAGTGTTTAATACCAGTAAGACTCCCTAATCGGGAGATAAGCGACCGTAGGTCACATGTATACAGAAGAGGGCTGTAACGGCGATTGGTTCCTAGTTGTGTGGGCAATGCATAGTTTTGTTTGGTGGTCTAAGAAATGTGGTGGCAGGCATGTTGATGACATGAGTGTACACATACTGTGTAGTGTGTAGCAATTTGCGTGTTTTTAGGGGCAAAACTGTAGGAGTAGTGGGCAAAAATGTGTTGTGAAAAGCGGCCTGAAGGTGGCGCTAGAAGAGGGCCATGTGAGAAATTAGGGGTGGGGTGTCCGCGTTGCCTTGGCGGACGAATAGGTACCGGCCGCGGCTCTCCCGGACGCTCCTAGCCCGAGTTACGGCATTTTATGTGAGCTGCAGTGGCAGGGGGTCCTCCACTGGGGGCGCCACCACTTTTGCATCCGTTCTGGAGCACCAGGAGTGGGTGGTCCCCGGGAATGCCCCGTGAGCAGCCCCGTTGGGGTGGTCATTTGGTAATTTGTCCACATGTGCTCATTTTTTACACTTGGGGGTCCCCGAGGCAGCTGGGGGTCCCTGGAGCTCCGGGGGTCCTTGGAGGGTGTAGTTTGGCAGGTAAGGAGTGTGTGTGCAAAATCTGGCATGGATCGGGGCAACGGGTGCGGAGATATGAGCAGGGCAAAAGTGTGACGGGACGTGTGTGACGGAGGGACGGGACGTGTGTGACGGAGGGACGGGACGTGTGTGACGGAGGGACGCACGGACACCTGGAGCCGGTTTCTATAGTAAATGCGACCTACGGTCGCAATGACACTTTATTTCATATCTTCATATTATTAGATGTGAGATATCTTTATGATATATCTCGCCAATTCTATATTATTAGATGTGAGATGTTGCAGCTTTTCAAGTCGAAAAATAGAACAATTTGAGCGAAGCCTGCATTCGTTCAGCAGCACCTGTTTTTTCACATATACTCTGTGTCCCTTAATGAATGGCTTTGTCACTGAATTGAACTTGCCACAACACAATGTTTTGTGAGCTTGTACAACTGCTGATTATTTGTCCCAGAATAGGGACACTATAGGGTTCATGTGGTTAATTTGCATTTGAGAACATACAGTACATAGGCAGTTTTAGTTTGCTTTGTAAGATGTTGGCTAGTAGCAGGTAGCTAATGTTTGTAGCCATCCCTCTATCAGGTTGTTTAGCCTTCTGGCTTCCAGATTGCTAGCAAGTCATACTATGTGCGTTTTTTGGACTGGCAGATGGCGAGGGGTGGGGGGGGGGGGGGGGGTGGTCACTGGGGGAATGAGCTATTCCACAGTGTACCATTCTGCCAGTGGCCTTGTGGCTGTGAAGCCATTATCCAAGTGCTGGCATCTGAATCAGTCCATGCTTGGGATGGCAGGGGTCTATGATAAACCTGTGAGCATGGCTGACTCAATGTCCATTGCATACGTCCTGGATGGAGAGAAGCTCACATGACTCTCTGCAAAGCTTTGTGGCCGAGGTCACTAAATGGTGCATTTTATACAGTGGCTTTCGGTACAGCAGTTTTCAATGTATTTAACTTTCTCCCATTCAGTTTAAAACAGAGGAGGTCGCACAGATTGTAGCCACGATGCAAAACCTTTTGTTATTTGAAAAGAGGATATGTTTCGACAAAGTCTTCTTCAGGGTCTGACCAAGCATGGACACAAAGCTCACATTTACACGGACTGGGACAAAGGTGAACCGCTCTCATCAGGGAGTGTCCTCAATCGAGCCAATTGGTAACTGGTTACCAATATTGGCCGGGTTTCCCAAAGAGCTCGTGCGTAGAGCATCGTCGCAGGTCCGACGACGGGTCTAACGTGTGACGTCACATGCTTCGCAGTACCATAGCAGGCACGTAGATTTCAGGTCATGCGTGGCCGTACGCAGCTTGCGCAAGCGTCTCCTACACAGCTGGGACTCGGCCAAACCTACGCTCTACCCTCATTAGTAGCAGGTGGTTGTGCCCCTGCGTGCCATCTAAACTGGCTGCGTGTGTGGTAAAAGTACATTCGTGAGACAGAATGCGCGCAGCATACTCCCCGCCCACAGTAGGAGGGGAGTACTGTCCTACGAAGCATCTTGTAACGAGCGCCCTGGGCCGCCTGTAACACCCATCGTTCTATGAAATCTATGAAAAGACCGACACACACACACACACACACACACACACACACACACACACACACACACACACACACGTGTGTGTGTGTGTGTGTATATATATATATATATATATATTACGGCCGGGCCGGGCCGGTGCGTAAAAGGGCGAGCGGCTGCAGTGCTTCGTCCTCTATGCATGAACCCGAAGTTTACAAATCGTACTCTCACGGATGATCCGATCATCTAATAAAAATATTAAGCACATGCCAAGTTAACTAAAGGTATATAAATGATGCTGAGCTAAATATGTTTCCTTAATTTCGAAGTTTTATAGTTAAACGTTATGATGAAAGTGCAGTTCCTCTCACAAAGTGACAGCTGTTGCGCTCGGCGAGCGCAACAGCTCGCCATGTTTATGAATGGTTAAAACATCTTTTGAAAATAGCAGATCTACAAGCTTGTGACACGTTGTGAGCTTGTAGATCTGCTATTTTCAAAAGATGTTTTAACCATTCATAAACATGGCGAGCTGTTGCGCTCGCCGAGCGCAACAGCTGTCACTTTGTGAGAGGAACTGCACTTTCATCATAACGTTAACTATAAAACTTCGAAATTAAGGAAACATATTTAGCTCAGCATCATTTATATACCTTTAGTTAACTTGGCATGTGCTTAATATTTTTATTAGATGATCGGATTATCCGTGAGAGTACGATTTGTAAACTTCGGGTTCATGCATAGAGGACGAAGCACTGCAGCCGCTCGCCCTACCCAAAATAACAGATCTGCAAGCTATCAACACGGCATGTCGCAGTGTGTTTGTTGTATATATGTCTGTTTTTTTGGGGAGGCGTCGCCCGTTACGCGTTAAGCTGTCAATCATGCAGGGGGACGCCCCCTCTATCCTCTGAATTTTTTTGAACGGCGAACAATGGCCGCAGTGTTTATTTAAGATCATTGAAATGTCACCTTAAAAAATGCATTTTAATACATTACAGAATGTACCTATAAAAATGTAAGTGTCCAATTCATATAAAGGTAAGTTAGATAAAGGTGCGACTTTATCTTAGTATTTTTGCAAAATCCTGTATATATAGATATATGTATGCAAAGGGTGTTTAAACTATAGTAGGATAGCACTACGTAGTTGACGTAGGCTTTACGTAGGCTACGTCCAGGATCTCTTCACGTGCATGCTGTCCCACGAATGTAGTTTTAGCACAGACGAAACGGAACCTACGAAGATGGTGTCTACTGAAGCCAATTTAGATGAGACGTTGGGCACACACAGCTGCTACTAACGAAGATAGTGCGCAGCGGGGTTGCTACTGCGCAGATGCGTGGAGGCACCTACGCAGCTTCTAGGCTACGCAGGAGCTCAAATTCGTTTGGGAAACGCGGCCATTGTCAGGAGTAGGCTAAATAGTGAATATTGAAAATCTATAAAAACATTAATTTACACAGGTCAAACATAGAAAAAAATATTTAAGTACAATATACATTCAATGAATCCTATACAAGTTCTAAACATGAAGCACCAGCTACTGTACATGAGACAGCAAAATCTAAGCTCAATAATATCAATCTGAATCCTACTCTCAAACTGCCTGAGCCACAAACTTCCACTTGCAACCTCTACTCCTAGTACCCCACACCAAGCTCCGAACCATGGGCGACCGGGCCTTCTGCTCAGCTGCCCCTCGACTGTGGAACCCACTCCCGGACCAGCTAGGAGTGGTCGGACCCACAAATCCAGCGACCCTGGAAAGGTCGGACCCACAAATCAGGTGACCTAGGGACTGTTGGACCCACGTATTTCTGCACAACAAAACCTACTCGGCCGGCATAGCCTAGTAGGCATAAATAATGCATTTTAAAGGAGGGGGACTTCATTCGGCAAAACAGATTTGCCATCCCCCTTTCCTCAGATCAGGCGGTAAATTCATAAAAATGGCTACGCCAACTCCAAAGAGCCCCAAAGACACGATGCCAGCACTATTTGACCCCACTGGTTCTGAAAACAGAAGTTAAAGGAGGGGGACATTATTCGGCAATACAGATTTGCATGCCAGGAAATGTCCCCCCCCCGCCCCCCATTCTCTGACCAGGTGAGTGTTAAATTCATGAAAATGGCTATGCTATCTCCAAACAGCCCCAAAGACACGATGCCAACACTGTTTGACCCCACGGATTCTGAAAACAGCCCCTATGACACGTGCCATCACTGAACCTAGTCAGAGAGGAGGGGGATTTTATAACTTAAGCCCATATTTATAACTTATAAAAGTATAACTGGGTAAACTAAACAGCTCTGATAACTATAGGCCAATAGCATTGGCCAGCGTTTTATCCAAAGTGCTAGAGACAATTCTACTGAGTAAACTTGAGAGGTTGATCCTGTCAGCGGATAACCAATTTGGATTCAAACGAAAACACGGCACTGATTTGTGTATTTTTGCACTTAAAGAGCTTTTAGATAAATATAGTAGGCAGAGTTCTACTATGTTTGTTTCTTTTATTGATGCCTCTAGGGCCTTCGACCGCATTAATCATGAAAAGTTATTCTTAAAACTGACACAGAGAGGGGTCCCTAGTTTCCTAGTCAGAATCTTGGTGTTCTGGTATGCTCACCAGACAATGAGGGTAAAATGGGGGAAGTCAATATCTGCTCCTTTTCATGTGACCAATGGTGTCCGTCAAGGAGGAATAATTTCTCCATTCCTTTTTAATGTTTATATGAATGATTTATCATTGATGTTAAATGCATGTGGGACAGGGTGTAGAGTTGGTGACTCGTTAATTAATCACCTGATGTATGCAGATGATTTGGTCATCTTTAGTCCATATAGTGCTGGGCTACAACAGCTACTGAGGATATGCTCACAGTATGGCTTTGATTTTAATATAAAATACAACGCTAAAAAGAGTAAGGTCATGATTGTCCGAAGTAGGGAAGACAGACTATCTACCTTTCCTGACTTCTACCTGGCTGGCACTGCCCTTAGTGTGTGCAGTGAGATTACTTATTTGGGACATATTATCTCCAATGACCTAACAGATGACAAAGACATCTATAGGCAGCGGCGTAAGCTGTATGCCCAAGCAAACATGCTGTGCCGCAAATTCAGCATGTGCTCAGTACCTGTGAAGATCTCACTGTTTAGATCCTTCTGTACACCACTGTATACTGCCCACCTTTGGAGTCGCTTCAGGCAAGGCAGCTTCAGGCGCCTTACAGTGGCCTATAATGACTGCATGAGGCTGCTGCTGAGAGCTCCAAGAAGCTCCAGTGCAAGCCAGATGTTTGTTAGTGTTGGGGTACCCACCTGTGCTGCTGTGCTACGCAACCTTATGTATAGGTTTATGTGTAGAGCATCGGAGTCAGTAAATGACATAATCGCTGTCATAACAGACCCCACACGAAGCTCTGTCAGGTTCACCTCTAGACTGTGGAACCATTGGCGCACATGTCTGTATGTCAGAAACTGAACAATGTGAGCTATTTGCATTATTTTTATTTATTTTATTTTATTTTATGTTTTTTATTGTGTGGTGTTGTTTTCTTGTGATATGGATCCTCCTGGGTCTGAAATAAAGATTGAATTGAATTGAATATAACATATGGCTGTTGTTGTGGTTATTATATGTTTTGTAATAATCTAAATCTCAAAGTTACTTGTAACTTAAGGTTTTAAAAAAAATATATATAAACATTTGTGGAGGAGAAAGTACAAAGTTGCCTCTTGGATGTAGTGGAGTAGAAGTTTAAAGTATTACCAAATGTATGTAAATGTACCAAATGTACTTAGTTCATTCCCACCACAGTATACTGTAGAGATATGTCAGGCAGTATTGCTTGCTAACATTAGCATTAACAGGGTTAACAATCACACTCCTGACTCCCTTCGGAAGCATGGGCCTATGATCCCAATCATTTCAATTAGTTTATTTCATGGCCCACTTTGATGCTTTGCTATGGAGCGACATTAAAAAGAAGACCACCGCGATCCTAAACAACGGCTGACAGTAGGGACACACACACACACCCTCTGTCACCATGCCCAGACCGCGTGCCATGGATTGTGGGTCGCAGATGGCACGGGAAGCCATATTCCCCCCCGTTAAATTCCTAATAATCTTCGTTTGGATGGGCTCTGTGTGTGTGTGTGTGTGTGTGTGTGTGTGTGTGTGTGTGTGTGTGTGTGTGTGTGTGTGTGTGTGTGTGTGTGTGTGTGTGTGTGTCTTTTGGATGGGCTGTGCGGAGGGACTTCTAGTTTTAATTAGAAGATTTGAGGAGGTAAGCCCCCCGTAGAAAAGCCTCTGAGCAGAGGAGCAATTACCGTTTCAAATGAAACGGGCCCCAAGCCACCAAGGAGCCCCTACAGACCACCGCCCCCCCCCCCCCCCCCCCCCCTCCTTTTTAATTCTGAACCCTATTCTGGGGGGAACATTTGCCCAAAATAGCCAATCTATAAGCTCACAACGCGTTGCATTATGAGCTTGTGAGCTATTTTCGGCTGCTCTTACTATTCCAGCCCCCAAACCAGGAGCACGTTTGTGCACATGTACGCCCATTCATGCGTCATTCATGCACGCACAGATGACCATCGTCGTTAGAACATATAGGCATTGTTCATGTTTTCTGATTATTGGTTAGGTGAGCATGTACAGTACATGAACAGAACGTGATAGACGTCTATGCAACCAATGAAAACAATTAGTATTATTTTAATTGTGGCGAAAACTACGGCGGACTACTGAGCATGTGACAGCACGGGAATGCAGTCTCACAGGCAGTGCACCAGTGCACCTAGTGCCCACTCTTTAGTACCGAGTTTTTCTGGTGCCCAGATTTCCCTAGTTTCCACTCTTCTCCACCCCCTAAGTGCCCACTCTTCCGGGTGCCCACATTTCCCTAATGCCCACTCTTGCCTAGTGCCCAGTCTTCCCAAAAAGACGGTGCCCAGATTTCCCTAGTGCCCAGCTTTCCTGTATTCTGTAGAACACTGAACTGACTGACATCATGCATTTTTCCCCCTCCTTTACAAGCAGGAATTGTGTGGAGAGAGAAGTGTGGAGGAGTATAAATGGTGAAAGAAACATTTAGGATTGATTGGTGATTTACTGCGTCAGTGGAGAGCTTTTTTGTATTGTGTTTGTATTGTCACACATGTTTTACTGTTATTTATGTGTCTCCTTTTTGTATCTTTTGTACTCTACTGTGTTCCTTGTAATGTTGCTTGTTTTTATGTATGGGGACTAGTAGACTACGGATGGAAATTACCATTCTTGCTAAATCCGGTGTACACTACATCATGTATGTCCTGTCCAAAACAAATGAAGAAAAAAAATCTATATAGAAAAAATGAACTTCATGTCACTGGCTTCCATTGAAAATGTCTTGCAGCCTGTTTGCTTTGTCACGGCTAGTGTGAACCTAGCCTGAGTGTGACAAAGTGCAGGCCCTCCAGGCTATGGGATAAGCCTCTCCCAGAGTGACAGCAGAATTAGCCAACTTAGTTTTTTAGTTTTTTTCACGACGGTGCCATAACCCACCCAGTGAGTTCCAGCAGCGCCGGCAGACAGTTCACCTGGCGAAGAGAACCGAAGATCGTTCATCATGGCATCATTCTTTATTTTGTCTCCCACGTGACAAAATGAAGGCCTGTACAAACAACAAAGCAGCCGGTCAGTTGGTTTCATTGGTTTATCTGTGTAATTCTGCATGATGTATGAACCAGAGAAGTACATTTACTTGAGTTCTGTACTTGAGTAATTTGTTTGAGTATCTGTACTTTACGTGAGCATTTGTACTTTTGGATATCGTCACCTTATTAAACTAATGGCCTAAGTAATTTTTTCAAGGTTTTCAGGAAAAATAAAAAACTGATCCAGAACAAAACTATATGATATTTCTTAATCATTTCACCCAAAATGTTTATAACAAATTATGACTATTTAAATAGAAATAACACTGTCTGTCAGTTATGTAACATAAGAGATTTAAATAGGTTTAAATAGGATTAAATCTGACTTAGGCCAAAATAAAAAGCAAAACAAATTACAAAATGGCCTAAATCAGTAAATAATTTGGCTTAAGTCACAAAACCGTGTGACTTAGGCCAAACAAAAGGCCTATTTTGTCCTAAGTCACACTAGGGAGTTAGGCCATTATACTAAAAGGGGCGTGAACAGCATGATCCTTTTCAATTAGGAGATGGGCCATTTTACCAGAGGTGGCCAGTGTCATGAGGAGCTGACTTAGGCAAAAATATCATTTCCTCAAAAAATGGCTTAGGCCATTAGTTTAATAAGGTGACGATATGTACGTATAACTTTCACTCCACTACATTTCAAAGACAAATAATGTACTTTTTACTCTTTCTAGGAAGAGAAAAATTACATTGTGAATTAATCACAATGCGCATTGTGAGCTTGTAGATCTGCTCTTTTCAATATTATTGATATTTGTTGAAAATTTCTGTAAAATCTTTGCATTTGGGGGGGGGGGGGGGGGGGGGAATATAACCCAATAGCTTATGCATGAAAATGGTCTGAAATAATGATTGATAGATAGAAAACCTTTAAAAAAACACAACACAGTAAAACAAATTACAACAACACAGATATAGCGACAATATAAATAAGCTACCTCCCACCTGCCCACTCTTCCTGTTATGGACTACTTTGGCTACCATTGCATATTACAGCACTGTCATTATGACCATGCTGCTATACTAGCTCGGTGCATGGAGGTGATGCGCCCCAAACCAACGTCTGTCTGTCTGTCTGTCAGTCTGTCTGTCTGTCTGTCTGTCTAGGTGCAGGTGATGGCCCCGAAACCAAAGTTTTTCACCGTCAAGAGCTCAGCAGAGAACTCATTTGCATATTAGATGGGTGTCTGTATCGGGACGGCTGGCTGAAGAGGGATTTCCAGTTTTTAATTAGTATATTTCAGTATTTAAGCCCCTCAGAGTAGCAGCCCCTCCCCTCACCACGCTGCTGGCTGTAGGAAATGCCCCCCAAAAGTTTTTTGGTACTGCATCGGCAGCCAGAAGCTCATTTGGATATTATATTGGTGTCACGTTGGCACCCATACTGTCTTGGCCCCCCCTGTGAGTGTGTGCCTGTGGCACACACTCACATTTTGATTTGGCAGAGACAGTGGGGGAAAGCAACAAAGTACATTTACGCAAGTACTATACTTGAGTACGGTAGTCATTTTGAGGAAGATTTGCTTTTATTTAAATGTATTTTATACTTCTATCCCCACTACATCTCAGAGGCAAAGATTTCACATTTTACTACGCTACTATTATTTGTTACTTGTTGTTACTTAACAAATTAAGCCCTCTTTTATACTTCATATATTCAAAAATATCTAGGCCAGCTATGTGTCGATGTGTGTCTCTGAGCAAGACTCTTAAACCCTAATTGCTCCCCGAGCGTCGCACAATGGCTGCTTACTGCTCCTAGTGATTATAGAATGGGTAAAATGCAGAGGACAAATTTCACGTATGTGCAAATATGCAGTGACAAAAAGAAAACACCCCAAGGAGTGGGGACCTATATATTATTGCCTATTACCTCACAAAACATCACATTGCTATGTGTCAGCATCGCAATGTGATGCTTTGTGAGGACATTCTGCATAATGAGTACTTTTACTTTTGGCACTTAAGTATATTTCAATACCAATACTCTTATACTTATACTCTTTGTCTGGCATGGATAGCAGTGGCATAACTTAATTACGCCCGCTATTGTGTATTCAGTAATCCTTGCATATGACATGACATGTCCAATGTCCGGCCCGGGTGCCAATCATAGCACAAGGGCACATTTTATATGGCCTGCAGCTTCCTTCCTCAAATGTATTATTTATGACCCACCAGTAACTAGTAACTAGTCATGATTTCATACACTGAAGTTTGTGAGTGTTTTGAAATTAACCTGCAGATAGGCTTAGTAGAATTTGTAACTACTAACTGCTTGTTCCTTTTGTTGTCTCCTTCTCAAGATGTGAAAGAAATTCTACTTTTTATTTTATTTTATTTTATTTTGAGACCTTTACATACACACTTGGGTAGATTTGGCTTCACTGCCATTTGAACAAAATGCATTTTATTGGAGTGTAAAAGCAACACAGTGCATGCATGTGAAACAAATAGTTTTTGGTTTGTTCACAGCAAACCAAAAACTAGGCTCACATTTACTACACTGCCAACAAAATGCTATTGATATTGCACTGTAGTTAAATAACATTGTTATAATGTGATGCATTTGTATGTGACTTTGTTATGATCCAAAGGTACAGTATGACAGGAGACAGGAGAACAAAACACCTGAAATGTAAAATAAAATAAAACTAGAAAAAGTGCTCCTCGGAGCACAAGTCTCCGCCAGCAGACTTGTGTTGGGAATGTTGGGAATGTTCTAATTCTTATGTTCTAATTCTTACAAAAAATAGAACATGTTACTGTGTCATAGTAACATGACACAAGTGTCCTATCCGTCTGTATAACTGTCCTATCCGTCCTGTCTGTATAAGTGTCCTATCCGTCCTGTCTGTATAAGTGTCCTATCCGTCCTGTCTGTATAAGTGTCCTATCCGTCCTATCTATGTAAGTGTCCTATCCGTCCTGTCTGTGTAAGTGTCCTATCTGTCCTGTCTGTGTAAGTGTCCTATCCAATTGTTACAGTATCCGCCATTTCTCAGCCATTTCGTGATTATTCCTGTCTTACCTCACTTTGAAAGAGGCTAAGACTCTTTCAAAGTGACACATGTATTTATAGGCCGCTATACGTCACTAGCCAATCAGATCACACTATTTCACCGTATTGTCACGTGTCACGTGAGGCTTGACCAATGTTAGCTTGACATGTGGAGAGTGAAAACAATGTCTCCTGGCGGAGACAACAATAAAATGAAAATAATAAGAACCATTTCAACACAGAGGAAATTCCATTTTCAGTTTCACCCAGCTGATTGGTGCTCAAGTGGTCAGACTTGAGCGCAGGGTGGGAGCGTTGCGACTGAATAGGCTCTATGCACAGCAGCCATATTGTAAGACATTCACAGGTGTTACCAATGATACTAACGAAGGCTCTGTTCCATTCTGGTCAGACGGAGTCAGGGTGCTGATATTGTGCATGTTGGCTCACTGGAAACACTCCCAAATGGCCCTTTACGGGTGTGTAACTCTGAGAGTATACAACTACAAATGGAACCAAATGGACCCGTAAGAGTTATGGGGGTCGGAAAACTGAAATTCAAAAATCTGAGAACTACTGTGCTACACTAAATGGAACAGAGCCTTCATTAGTATCACTGGTAACACCTGTGAAGGAAGCGATAATATGGCTGCTGTACATAGAGCCTATTGCAGTGTTTGTGAGCTTTTAGATCATCTTTCTCTCTCTGACCGTGTCTGTGACCCGCGGGACGCCCCCGCAGAGGCCCACATTTCTGATGTGATCCGACCATGTGACACTAAGTGCCATCCAGGGCCTTTTCCTGCTCGCACTGCAAGCATGTCCAGAACAGGGATGCTAGGGTTCTTGTGGTTAACTCCCTGCTCCAACAAGTGTTGAAATCTTCATCCAAACTCCCATCATTTAATTTCATCTGTCTTCTACATCATTAGTATGAACATAGAACTACTCATTAAAAATGAAACAACTCTCCTTATCTGGACAAATGACACACAGTTTGTCTGCCCTGACGAGGCTAATCAGGGACACATTAAAGGCCATTTGGAACCCAGTGTCACCAAACGAGCTCATTTATATTACCAGTTAATGCTAAGATCCAAAAATGATCCAATAATGGCCCTCGAGTCTCTCAAAATGTCATTAGTTAATTTTAGTATGAAAAGGGGTCAATTAACTAGTGGTGGAAGACTTTTAATTTTTTTACTTAGGTAAAAGTGGCAATAGCACAATGTAGAAATACTTAGTCAAAAGTATTGCATTATGAATTTTACCTGAGTGAAAGTACAAAAGTATTGACATCAAAATATACTTACAGTTCCAAAAGCAAAAGTTATCGTGCAGAATGTCCCTAGAATGTCACACTTTTTTTTCCAAAAGGTTTTCTACATTTGTCAAAAAAAACATAGCATATGATGTGCAAGCTCTTTAAAATAGAGCTTTATTAGTATGTTCTGTAGTAATAATCTAAATCTAACTAGTAACTAAGTCGCAACTATTTGCATATATTATCCAGCCATTCCAGAGCATCAACATGTGACGAGAGGACTGTACTGGCCAAGGTCTCATTTAAAATGATGTTTCTTTCAAATGTATCACATCTAACATCACTATTATGTTGCAGTGATATTCTCAGGGTTGGATGATGGGGTGAGGTACATTGGGGACATAAAATTAAATACATGCATTTCCTTTTGGAAAGTGGATAGTCTGATATGTCATGATGTTTATGTTGGATAATATCACAAATTAAAAAAAATCAATTAACAACCGTTGGCCCTACTTTCAAATGCCCCCATAGAGGTCCACGTTTCCGAAGTGATCCGCCCATGTGACATCAAGTGCCATTCATACATAGCATTCTTGTGTAGACACCATTTTGTCTCGACCCCGTACAGCAGTACTGATTCTACTGTGCCTCTTGCGGTCATCTCCCATGATTTCCACAGTCTCCTCATACCGTACAAGGCATTCCAGACCTTCTACCCTCCACCAGCTTCCACCTTCAAATTTTGACTTTTCAGGAAATGGGGAAAACAATTACTTGCGTTCCAATGGATCCAGTGTCGTTATTATTTTATCACAAGCTCTTGTAAGTACTTTTCATTGGTTAGATATTTATACTTTCATTAAAAAAATAGCAAAATTGCAGATCTATAAGCTCACAACGCGTTGCGATGCAATGCGTTGTGAGCTTTTATATCAGCTATTTTTGTTACTTTTGCATCACACTTTCGTACCCTATGACAAAGTAGTTTCGAAAAACAAAAAGCAAAAGATTAAAGAGTTGAAATATGGCGACACAAGGCTGACAGTGACAATGACCTGTTCCATTCTAGGAAGATCAGGCCCCTAGACATTTGAAGTCCTCAACTACCTCGAGCACAGTCCCGCTGGCATTAATGGTTTGGGCCACCATTTTGAATGTCATTACTTTAGTTTTCTTGGCATTGAGCTCGAGGCCGATCTTTCTGCACTCCATTTCTACTGCCAGTACTAGATCCCTTCAACACAGTGCAACACATTCTCACAAATAGGGGCTGGGTCTTCTCGTCCAAAAGTCGCTCGTATAAATTCTGTCTGAAATGCTTTGTACAATAACTCGCCTTGATGTTTGCCCAGAAAATGATTCACAAAGGACGCAGCAGCAGCCAGCATGTTCTAATACAAGCTTACACGTGTACAGAGTACCAAACACCTCTACAGGAAGTCAGCAAGCCCAATTATTTCCCCTAAGTTCAAAGGCACGGCGTGATACTGCGTAAACAATGACAGCAAAAAGATAAAGCAGATAAAGACTTTTGATCACATTAAAGCTGAAGTTTTAAAAAGGAGTAAGGGGAAAAACAATAATGTATATTTTATAAATAAATTAAATGAAGAAAAACATCTTTCTCACTCTGTCTGTCTGTCTGTCTGTCTGTCTGTCTGTCTGTCTGTCTCTCTCTCTCACACTCTGTCCATCCGTCCTTCCGTCTCTCTCTCTCTCTCTCTCTCTCTCTCTCTCTCTCTCTCTCTCTCTCTCTCTCTCTCTCTCTCTCTCTCTCTCTCTCTGTCACAACCACAATTATCAATTGTTTTCTCAAGCAAACAAAGCAAAGCAAGCGAAAAGACATTTTTGATCCCATCAGAGGTACCTTTACAACGTTTTTATGTTTAAAGGACTGGGGGGATAATGCAAAACATATACATATATATGAAATATAAATGAAAGCGACGGACGGACGGACGGACGGACGAATGAGGATAAATAAGAAGTGGAATCAGTAAACAAGGAGGACAGGTGTTGTAGATGCAAATGAAAGACGAGGACAGATGGCTAGTCCCTGCTACATCGCTCACTCAAACAAATTCCCCGAAAAATTGTCCACAAGCTAAGCATAAAATAAATACATATACAAACTCAATGCTTCGCGATGTGACGCATTGTGAGCTTGTAGATCGGCTATTTTTTGGCGAATGTTTCTCCCCAGAATAGGGATGCTAGGGAGTGAGAGGGGTAAACAAGGGCGTGGACAGATGGCACTCACTCTGTGGGAGACAGGGAGACAGACAGACAGACAGACAGACAGACAGACAGGCAGACAGACAGACAGACAGACAGACAGACAGACAGACAGACAGACAGACAGACAGACAGCAGTATCATTGTCACACTGCAGACTTCCAGCATCAAAGCAGAGCCTGCTGCTTACTGTTGCTGCTTGTGCAGCTCACAACAGAGATGTGTGACAGCCTCCAACCAACACAAACAGGGCCCGCAAACTTTGGAAGGCAGTCATAGCCAATTGGAATGGGATGTGAAAAAGCAGACGTATACATCTTGATCACACAACCCCAAAAATAATGTGTACCGATGTGCGTGAGTTTTGGACAAAATATGTAGGAGGAGTAGCAAAAAGTGTGTTTTGAAGGAAAAGATAAATGGTGGAAGATGTAATGGACAAAGTATGAAGAGTGTTCAATTATTTTTGTGTTTAAAACACAAATCTGATACAGGGATCACAAAATACTGTTAGATGGCGGGGTCCGTGGACAAATACATATTGGGGGTGTTTGACATGAAAATGAACCACTGAGTTAAATAAGGAACTAGGAAACAAGCCCAAATAAGCAACTATACATTAGAAACAAGCCCAAAAAAACACAACCCGCAAATACCACTATTTACAAGCAACTTTACAGAAAAACAAGCGGCAGCCCAAAGTCACCAAGCGGACACGGCAACACTGGTCCCTGCTGTTCCTACAGTCTTTAAGCCCTGGAGAGATGTGTTAGTCTGACTCTGGGATCACTGCCAACACACACGTGCAACACACGCACGCGCACGCACGCACGCACACGCACACGCGCACACACACACACACACACACACACACACACACACACACACACACACACACACACACACACACACACACACACACACACACACACACACACACACACACACACACACACACAGACACCACTCTTACCCACGAGACGGCTGTTCAAGGCGGTGGCAGAGTGGGACTGGGAGACGCCAGGCCTCTCACCAGGCCTCTCACCAGGCCTCTCACCAGCAGCCTCTCACCC